>NW_024474485.1:125102-127379 GCF_017654505.1 Polyodon spathula
ACCCACATAGGGCAAAGGCTCGACAAGACTTTCACACCTTCTGATCTCCCTGGACTTTCCTCCTGTCTTCTTAACTAAGTCGCCTCCCTTTCCTTCTACGTTACCTCTTTCTTGCCTACTTCCTTTAATTGCTTTTAGATTGAACCCGCCTCTTACTCCTTAAGAGCTTTTCGATTGAAGACAGAAAAAAAGGTGAATTGATAAATCTCCGCTAAGCTTCTATTTTGCGTATATGACATACGTTATGTTGTGGTCTGAAACGCAGCTATATCTGATGCAAATGTGACAAAACAAAACCAGGGAATTACTTAGGATTGGAAAAAAAATAAGAACCTCTACTTGAGTTGATTCTTTCAGCCTAGTAGGGAGAAGTCTCAAACTCGAGGAGGCTTCATTACTGAACTGCTCTCTTGTCCAACACGTTACAAGATCTTACCAAGGACGCAGGAGGATCGTTCCTCCTCCTCCTTTTCTTTATCCCCTGTTTGTTGTTTTTTTTTTTTTTTGTTTATGATGTTTGTGTAAGTGATTATATACATTACTAATGATTATACTTTACTATACCAAAGACAATAACTAAAACCCATACACAAAAAAAACAACCAGGTTTTAAAGTTGTTATTGAACCCCTTAAACCCAAAACAGGGGATGCCCGACCCCTCATATCAAAAAAAAAAAGAGATGGAAACGTATATTTTGTAGTTAAACTTCCAATGAAATTGACAGGTAACCAATCTTATATACCGATCAAAGTTCAAAACCAAATAATCTGAACGCAAAAACAAGATTGCGCTTTTGGTAGAAACAGCGAAATGTTTAAAAATGGAAACAAAATTTGGTGTCATTGAATGTTTTGTTTTGCCCAAGAGTAAAGTAATAAAAAAACATTTAGTTATTCCTTGATATGTAAGACTAAAACACATTTGTGTTCTTTTGGAACATGGGTAAAACACAAACAACTTATAAGAACACCCTTGTGTTGTTAGATTGTTAAGATGGAGTTTTTTTATTATTAAAAAAAAAAAAAAAAAAACAAAAAAACTCTGTTTTTTGTCAGTTTAATATCTTTTTTTTTTTTTTTTTTTTTTTTCTTAACTTTTTTTTTTTTTTTTTTGTTTTTTTTTCCATTTTTTTTTTTTTTTTTTCTTTTTTTTTGTTTGTTTTTTTTTTTTTTTTTTTTTTTTTTCCTTACCTTTTTTTTTTCTCTTATTTTTTTTTTTTTTGGCTCCGCCCTTTTTTTTTTTTTTTTTTTTGTTAGAGCTAGCTCCCTCGAAAGAGGGTTCGAACGAACATGAGAGATCGAGCCTCTATACGCTATATTCCTAGGGGGGTGGGATCTTTTTGGGATGTTCTTGGGGGGGACCTTTGGCAAAAGCAAAATGAAAAACAACGACCCATTTCGACTGAAAGCAAGGGGAAAAACTCCGCTCTTTTCGTTTCTTTTTTTTTTTTTTTTTTTTTTTTTTTTTTTTTTTTTTTCAGGCAGGCTTAACAAAGGGGGGGTGGTGAAGGCTCGCCGGATTGTTGTTGTGCTCGGCGTCCGGACATCGTCGTCCCGTCGTTCGGAGAGGAAAACGAGCGGCACCGGGCTGCGGTTGGCCCGTCTACGCAAAACCCTCACCTTGGAGAGAGAAAAAACTTTGGGCCTTGGCCACGCAACGGAAGTGCCTCTACGAGGAGAAAACGAGACGCCGCGGTCAACCGTCTCCCCTAGACAGCCGGAACCCGGAAACCCAGGCCGGGCGGGCCTTCCCGAGCCGGATGGTAAGTTTCTCGTGCGAGCGGCGCAATTAGGAGATTGATCTGTGTTGTATGGTGACAGCTTAACTTAGGAAAATGACAAGCGGAAATTGTGTTTCTAAAGGAGACCTTCCTTTCGTTACAATTCTCAAGCAGGTTAAAAAGCACAGTGTCGGGAAGGTGGGTCCCTCCACGAGGTGGAGCTCAAATTTTTCGTCTTTTGCTCGTGTCTGTTGCCCCGCCCCACTTGAGGCGAGAAAAGCTAAGGAAGAAGGAGCCCCCGTTGGAGCCCGGCACCTTTCTTTCCTTCCTTCCTTCCTTCCTTCCCCTTCCGTGCGGCGTGCTTTTGTACCGAGAAGCAAGGACCACGACTGCTGCGGCGGGCGGCCGCGCCCGGGGCGTGTGGCCAAAACCATTGTGGGCATCGCTGCTCGGCCTCTTGGCTCAGATCAAGTGTATGTGGCATGACCGCAGCATCCTGAGAATCCAGTGAGGAAGAGAAGGCGCTGGGAGCTGCATACGATGGCGACTGGGAGA
>NW_024474485.1:127389-143261 GCF_017654505.1 Polyodon spathula
TCATATTCAGGCAGGCCTAACACACGCAGCAGGCCAGTGTAGCAGCAGCAGCAAAGCGCCCTTTCGCCGGGGCGGAACGGCAGATGCGTTTTGGGAGGAGTTCCCTGTTTTTGTTTTGCGTGCGTGGCCTCGCTGCCGCTTGGCAGAGGGGAGGGCCTTTGGGCCTTTGGGCCGGCCGGAAGGGCTCGGCCACCAGCAAAGGCACGCTCCGGCTTCTCTACAGCTCGAATGAACCTTTCGCCTTTTACTAAAGATTTCCGTGGAGAGGAGCATTTACGAGTTCGATCCAATTTTTGGACAGCCCTTCCCCTCAGGGAGGGGCTCCACCTGGAGTTTAAAAGCAGAACGAGCACAGAAAGGGCGGTCGCCCCCGTTGGAGCCCGGCACCTTTCCTTCCTTCCTTCCTTCCTTCCTTCCTCCCTCCGCCCGCCCGAGAAGCAAGTACCACGACTGCTGCGGCGGGCGGCCGCGCCCGGGGCGTTTGGCCAAAACCATTGTGGGCATCGCTTCTCGGCCTCTTGGCTCTGGTCAGGTGACTTAAGAAGGCGACAGGTATTGGTCTAGAAAGCGTGAGCTGGATAGAGTGTGTGACCTGAAAATGGAGGAAGGTTTTGGAAAAAACACCCTGCGGTTCCAGTTAAAGGAGTTGACCGGGCTATGGGGAAGAAGAAAATTCGTGTTGGAGGTTGTGTTTGGGCTACTGGAGCTGGAAGCAGAAGATGTACACTGCCTAAAGGATAATATCGCAAAAGGAACTTTTGACTTGACTTTGCATTCGGAAGAGGATTGTTTGAAGGCGATTAGGATATATGAGGAGAACAAGGAGCAACTGCCAGTCAAAGTTTTTAACTTGGAGCCTTTGTTTTTGAAAGAGTGGAGAACAGTTTTTGTGACGATGGCCTGCCCCTTCTTTCCTGTGGAGGACATCACTACATTTCTGAAGAGAAGATTTGAGCTGAGAAGTGAGGATCCAGTTAAGAGCATCGATACTGAAGGTTTGTGGAATGGTGTGTTTAAGTATACTGCAAGGTTGTATACCAGGGAGGGGAAGATGATTCACATTAGACCCGACCTGATGATTGGAACAGTAAGAGGGACTCTGTATTATAAAGGACAGCCCAGAGTTTGTTTCAAATGTAGCAGGAGTGGACATTTTGCAGCAGAGTGTGGGGAGGTTGTTTGCAGAAATTGTTTGCAAATGGGACATGTTGCAAGGGATTGTCCCGGAGGGATGATGTGTAACCTCTGTGGCTCAAAGGAACATATGTATAAGGATTGCCCTCAAAGTAAGAAAAGTTATGCTCAGGCAGCCAAAGGAGGAGGGAAGAAAAGAGAAGATACAGAGGAGGAAAAAACAGAAAGAGGGAAAGAAGAAGAAAAAAAAGGCACTGAGAAGAACAAAGGAAAGAGTGTTGGGGGAGGAGTCACAAAGGAAGGAGGCGGAACGGCGGGAAAATGTGGAACTGAGCAAACAAAGGGAAGAGGCGGAGACCCGAGAAAGGAGGAGAAGGAAGGCAGTTCCAAAGATGACCAGCAGAGGTCCCGGGAAGAGCAATCTGTTGCTGACCCAATGGAGGGAGTAGAAGGAGAGGTACAAAGGAAGAGGAAAGACAGAGAAGGGAAGGATGAGAGGACCGCTGAATGTCAAACAAGGAGGATGAAAGGAGGAGAGGAGGGAGCAACATCAAGTTCGAGTTGGGGTGATAGGGTGGAGGAAGAGGTAAAGAAGAAGGAGGAAGAGGTAAAGAAGAGGGAGGAAGAGGTTAAGAAGAAGAGTGTCGTGTGGACGGAGAAAGATATAGAGCATTTAATGAGGGTGGCATGTCCCAGGGACTATGAAAATTTAATGAGATGGAAGGAGAGGATAAGAGGAGCGAGGGTTTCGCATTTAGAATGGAAGGAATATGAAGAGGAGAAAATGAGAATTTTTCTGGAAGCAAAGAAGAAGGCGGAAGAAGCGGCGAGAAAGTGAGGGAAATAGTTTAGAGTAGTTTTGGGTTTTTTTTTTTGTGAACTGAGCAGTTTTGGGTTTTTTTTTTTTTTTTTTTTTGTGAACTTTGAATTTTGAGATTTACAATTTTTGAAAGGGTGTTGGGTTTTTTGTGGATTTATAATATGGGTCTTTTTTTGTGGTTTTTTTTGAGGAATTTAGAATTTTGAGAATTATTAGTTTTGAACGGGTGTTGTATTTTTTTGGGAATAAATTGAGAATAAAAATTGCAAAAAAAAAAAAAAAAAAAAAAAAAAAAAAAAAAAAAAAAAAAAAATCTGTTCTTATCAGTTTAATATCTGATACGTCCCCTATCAGGGGGACCGTCTATATTAAATTGATTTTTGGAATCGGGAGATGGAACAGGGGCTTGCTCCGTCCACTCCACGCATCGACCCGGTATTGCAGTACCTCCGGGAACGGTGCCCATTTCTCAGAAAGGACAAAAGAGAGAGAGAGAGAGAGAGAGAGAGCGAGACTCGGGCTCGGGTGCCTCTCCTCTTCTCCGTCCTCTCTTACCCCTCGCCTAAAGACTCTTCTGCTCCTCTACGAAATGTCTCCCACACTCTCTCGACCTCCTGTACTCCTTCTTCCCCCTTCCTCTCTACTCTCTGGACGCGCCTCTTCTCTCTCCTCTCTCTCGCTACTCTCTCTCCTTCGGGTTTGGTATGGTGAAAGGACCCCCCCTTTCTTCCCCTCCCCTTTCCTGGGACGCGCCGTTTTCCCGCTTTTTTTTTTTTTTTTTTTTTTTTTTTTTTTCATTATTTCATATTCAGGCAGGCCTAACACACGCAGCAGGCCAGTGTAGCAGCAGCAGCAAAGCGCCCTTTCGCCGGGGCGGAACGGCAGATGCGTTTTGGGAGGAGTTCCCTGTTTTTGTTTTGCGTGCGTGGCCTCGCTGCCGCTTGGCAGAGGGGAGGGCCTTTGGGCCTTTGGGCCGGCCGGAAGGGCTCGGCCACCAGCAAAGGCACGCTCCGGCTTCTCTACAGCTCGAATGAACCTTTCGCCTTTTACTAAAGATTTCCGTGGAGAGGAGCATTTACGAGTTCGATCCAATTTTTGGACAGCCCTTCCCCTCAGGGAGGGGCTCCACCTGGAGTTTAAAAGCAGAACGAGCACAGAAAGGGCGGTCGCCCCCGTTGGAGCCCGGCACCTTTCCTTCCTTCCTTCCTTCCTTCCTTCTTCCTTCCTTCCTTCCTTCCTCCGCCCGCCCGAGAAGCAAGTACCACGACTGCTGCGGCGGGCGGGCGCGCCCGGGGCGTTTGGCCAAAACCATTGTGGGCATCGCTTCTCGGCCTCTTGGCTCAGATCAAGTGTAGTATCTGTTCTTATCAGTTTAATATCTGATACGTCCCCCATAGGGGGACCGTCTATATTAAATGGATTTTTGGAAGCGGGAGATGGAAGCGGGGCTTGTTCGCCCTCTACCTTCGCCCGAACGAGCAGGTCCGACTCGTATCGCTGGCCATAACGCTACCATGGAGGCCCTTGGCCACGTGGTAAAAGTCTTTCCAGTTTGCTCTCTCAAAACCTCTCTCTCTACTCTCTGCCTCCCTCTCCGCCTCTCTCTCGCGCCTCTCGCTCTCCTCTCTCTCTAGACTCCTAAAACCGACTCTCATACGGAGAGGGAGGAGAGGAGAAGAGAGAGGGGGAGAGGAGAGAGAGAGAGAGATGGAGAGAGAGAGGGAGAGAGAGGGGAGAGAGAGTCTCTCTCCAGCACCCTCTGGACGGGGCGGGGTGGAGGATAAAGTAGGGGTAAAGCGTGGGGAAAGGACCCCGCGCGGCAAGGGCGAAAAAAAGCTACGGCGTCTTTTCGTTCTTTTTTTTTTTTTTTTTTTTTTTTTTTTTTCATATTTTCATATTACATGCAGGCCTAACACACGCAGCAGGCCAGTGTAGCAGCAGCAGCAAAGCGCCCTTTCGCCGGGGCGGAACGGCAGATGCGTTTTGGGAGGAGTTCCCTGTTTTTGTTTTGCGTGCGTGGCCTCGCTGCCGCTTGGCAGAGGGGAGGGCCTTTGGGCCTTTGGGCCGGCCGGAAGGGCTGGGCCACCAGCAAAGGCACGCTCCGGCTTCTCTACAGCTCGAATTAACCTTTCGCCTTTTACTAAAGATTTCCGTGGAGAGGAGCATTTACGAGTTCGATCCAATTTTTGGACAGCCCTTCCCCTCAGGGAGGGGCTCCACCTGGAGTTTAAAAGCAGAACGAGCACAGAAAGGGCGGTCGCCCCCGTTGGAGCCCGGCACCTTTCCATCCTTCCTTCCTTCCTTCCTTCCTTCCTCCCTCCGCCCGCCCGAGAAGCAAGTACCACGACTGCTGCGGCGGGCGGCCCCGCCCGGGGCGTTTGGCCAAAACCATTGTGGGCATCGCTTCTCGGCCTCTTGGCTCAGATCATGTAGTTGTCTTGGACTGGTTAGCGACTTATTAGACTATCAGTTGTATCCCCCATAGGTGGGCTAGATAGAATTTTTGAACACCTTGAAAGCCTTACGTGTACTCTATCTAAGGTATAATGCGGTACATCGACCAGGTGAATGCCGCCGTAGCTTGCCGTCCGTCATGGAGGCCCATTTGACTGAACGGGTCAAGAGTGTATTGCAGAGAGAAAGAAAGGGAGAGAGAGAGAGAGAGAGAGAGAGACGGGAGAGAGAGAGAGAGGGAGAGAGAGAGACCCCCCCCCCCTTTCCTGAGTCTCCTACCCGATCTCCTTCTCTACCAACATGTTTCAGAGTCGTTGGGCGGTCTTTGTTCTTGCGTCCTTTTTTTCGCTAAAGGGCGCGCGCCCCTCCCCTCCCTTTTCTTGGGACGTGCTGTTTTGTTGTTTTTTTTTTTTTTTTTTTTTCTCTTTTCGTTCTTTTTTTTTTTTTTTTTTTTTTTTTTCATATTTTATATTCCGGCAGGCCTAACACACGCAGCAGGCCAGTGTAGCAGCAGCAGCAGCGGCAAAGCGCCCTTTTGCATATTTCGGATTCAGGCAGGATTCGTTTTGGGAGGAGTTCCCTGTGTTTTGGTTTGCATGCGTGGCGCCCGCTCGCCGGCTTGGAACGAGGGGAGCGCCTTTGGAAGCCTTTGGGCCGGCTTTTTCTGTTTTGCGTCGTAGAAATATCTAAGAAATTCGGGAGAAACTGAGTTCCGGGAACGCTGAGAGGTGTACACGATCGAAATGAGGTCCATTGTTGGGATCAACGAATAGAGTCGACGAAACTTCAGCTTACTATCTACACTTGACGAAGGGTGTATCGCTCCCTTGCATGAAGATGTATAATGTTGTAACACGCTAATTAAACTTACGACGCTGACTAAACTTGGACAATAATGTTCTCGGTCACTGCTCTTGAGACGATGGCAGGTGTAGGTGAACCAGTAGCCTAGAGCGGACATTCTATAACGTCATTAAAAAGCATAACGAGCACAGAAAGGGCGGTCGCCCCCGTTGGAGCCCGGCACCTTTCCTTCCTTCCTTCCCCTTCCTTCCTTCCTTTCTACGTGACATCGCTAACACGCGATACGCTAGCCGTCAACCGGGCCGCGGAGACGACACATCGTTCTCTGGTGGACCAGTGATTAGCTTCGCGAGCTCTCTCCTAGGATCGACTGGTGCCTCGTTCGTCTCGGGGGTTTGTATTGGGAGTGGAGGAGGAGGGGTGGAGTGATAAGACGCTACTCACCATTGTGGGCATCGCTTCTCTGCCTCTTGGCTCAGATCAAGTTTTGTATCCGTTTTTTTTTTTTTAATTTTTGATACATTTCTATAAAGATAAGATCCGCTTGCCACACGGATTTAATCGTGTCGTTCAATTCACGTGTCATGGCAGGTGGTTTAACTGGTTGCTGTATCGATCGTCGTAATGTCGCGGGCTAATGAACTGTGGCTGCACGCCTTGCGCTAGCGCATAAACCCTACCTAAGCAGTGCGGCACGTTAAAAACATTAAACGGTTTTTCTCTCGAACCCACTCGGGTAGCGTAAGTGGCGAACCTTCTCCCTCCACGTTGATACTCTAGGAAACCGATGCATGAAGTAAATACTTTTCTTTTACGACTTCCACACCGTCATCACGACGTCTGCCCAGTTTTCCTGTTCCTCGCGGTTGTTTCCCCCCCCTTCCCCCCACTTTTCCCCCCCCTTTCCCCTCTCCCCCCCCCCTCCCCCCCCCCCCCTCCCCCCCCCCCCCCCCCTCTCCCCCCCCCCACCCCCCTTCCCCCCTCCCTTCCCCCTTTCCACCCCCCCCTCCCCCCTCCCCTTCCCCCCCCCCCCCCCCCCCCCTTTTCCCCCTCCCTCCCCCACCTCTTCTTCTTTTCGTTTCTTTTTTTTTTTTTTCCCCCCCCCCCCCCCTCCCCTTTCCCCCCCCTCCCCCCCCCCCTCTTTCCCCCCCTTTCCCCCCCCCCCCCCCCCCCCCCCCTTTTTTCCCCCCCCCCCCCCCCCCCCCCCTCCCCCCCCCCCCCTCCTTTCTCTCTCCCCCCCCCCTGGTGGCGTGTTTTTCCCCCCTCCCCCCCTCCCCCCCCCCTCCCCCCCTCCCCCCCCCCCCCCCCCCTTTTTTTCCCCCCCCCCCCCCCCCCTCCCCCCCCCCTTTCCCCCCCTCCCCCTCCCCCCCCCCCCTTTCCCCTTCACCCCCCCCCCCCCTCCCTCCCCCCCCCCCCCCCCCCCCCCCCCCCCCCCCCCCCCCCCCTCTCCCCCCCCCCCCCCCCCCCCCCCCTTTTTTTTCCCCCCCCCCCTTTCCCCCCCTGTTCCTCCCCTTTTTAACCACCCCCACTCGATCCAAATCGCTTTACCCCTCTCCCCCCCCCCCCCCCCCCTCCCCCCCCCTACTCTTTCCCCCCCCCCCCCACCCCCCCCTTCCCCCCCTCCCCCCCCCCCCCCCCTCCCCCCCCCCCCCCCCCCCCCCCTCCCCCTTCCCCCCCCCTCCCCCCCCCCCCCCCCCCCCCCCCCCCCCCCCCCTCTCCCCCCCCCCCTCTCCCTCTCTCCTTTTTCCCTCCTCCCGAAGAGAAACCCGGGCGACGGGGGAGAGGAAAACCCCCTCCCCCCCCCCTTTTTCCCCCCCCCCCCCTCCCCCCCCCGCTGCCCCAAGGGAAGGAAGACGGGCCAAGAGCAGAGGCCGGGAGGATTCAGAAAATTCCCCCCCCTTCCCCCCTCTCCCCTCCCAGCCCCCCCCACCCCCCCCCACCCCCCACCTCCCTACGGGAAAGAGGATTTCCCCCGCGCCACCCTGGTTCCCTGGCTCCCACCCCCCCCCCCCCTCCCCCCCTCTCCTTCTCCCCCCCCACGACCGGGGCGGTCATGGAAGGCACCCCGTAAAAGGGAGTGGGCAAGGAAGGGAGGGGGAGTTCGAGCGGGGAAGGACAGAGGACCAAAGGAGAAGAAAAACGGGACGGACAGAAACAGGTGCAACCCAAGGGGAACCCCCCCCCCCCATTTCCCCTTTCTGTGGGGGACAAGGGGCAAGAGGACCCCCCCTTCCTTCTCCCCTCCCTCCCGGGGGAGGGGACAAAAGGGAAGGAGACCTTTCCCACCCCCCCCCTCTCAGGAAAGAGGGGGAAAGGACCATCGCCTTGTTTCCCCCTCCCCCTTCCTCTCCCCCCCCTCCCCCCCCCTTTTCCCCTTCCCCCCCCCTTTTCCCCCCTTTTCTTTTCTCTCCCATCACCCTTTTTCCCCCCCCCCCCCCCCCCCCCCCCTCCCCCCCCCCCCCCTCTCCCCCCCCGTCCCCCCCCCCCCCGTCCCCTGAGAAACTTCAGCACTATACACCAAAGGGGAAAGGGGGACCTTGGGGCCAGAGGTTACCTCCCATTTCCCAGCAGTCCTCTCTCTCCCTTTTCCCTCTTACTCCTCCCCCCTCTCCCCTGGGTGGAACCTCCAGAAAGAGCGTTTTTAATATCCACCCTCCCACCTTTCCACGTTCCGGTGCCTTGCGTGACGCGTAATTCCCTATTCATGTTTCCATTTTGGCACCCCTAGGTCCTTCCAATGTTGCAAAGTTTTGTTGGAATTTTTAGCCCACTCCCTCCCACCTGCCCCCTCCGGCTTCTCTACCGCTCGAATGAACCTTTCGCCTTTTACCAAAGATTTCCGTGGAGAGGAGCATTTAAGAGTTCGATCCAATTTTTGGACAGCCATTCCCCTCGGGGAGAGGCTCCACCTGCAGTTTAAAAGCAGAACGAGCACAGAAAGCAAGTATTCCCGACAGAAGGGCTTTGAAGAAATTATTGTGTTGGAAAAATCCACCCTTTTCCTATCCTTTCCTTCCCCCGCTCCGTCACCCTCCCCCTCCGCCCTCCCTCTCAGGTCACCCAAACTGTTGGCCCTTCGTGCCCGACGGCGCCCGGGCGATTGGGCCTAAGGGGGAGCTAATCGGTTAGACCTGTCGGGCTCTTTTGGCCCATAATAACCACTGGTTTTATCGGAAGGTTCACTGCAGCTCACCATAGTCATGAGAACGTACCCCCCATTTAAAGCGGGACGTCTATAGCAGTACCCAACCATTTGGTGTGTTGGGCGGAAGGGGGCTTGTAACCGGACACGCCATTTCAGGGGCATTAGGCACCGGAGAAACGGCACAGGGGGGATCCGAGGCTAATGTGGGTACCCCACTCCGGGGCCTCGGAGAACGGTTTATCTTGGCAGGCGGCAACGGTTTCATCTAATAACTTTTACAAAACGGTTTTAAAATGATTAAAGTCCTTAATGGCTTGTATGAGATAATCCCCTGTGAATTAGCCCTTTTTCCGTAACCAGTTCTCGTGTCCATAGGTAGAAAAGCCCTGAAAAACGGCGGTAAACACGTTTTGGTGGAGTTTCCGTTGACCGCCGGAGCCCCCTCCCCCATTTTCCCCTCAAAAGGTCAATAGAGTCCCCCGCCAGGGGGTTGGGGTTTTTTTTTGTGTGGAAGTTTTTTTTAGTGTGGGAGAAAACCCAGCCCCGGGCGGAGGCGAGCCCTCCCTGGGGGAACCGCCCCTTAGCCTCCACACTTTTAGCCTTGCCTCCCTGGTGTTTACTTTCATTCCTCCCCGCACCACTTTCCGTGGGCCGACCCCACGGGTCCCTTTCCCCCGGCCCGCCCTGTTCCCCTGGGACAGTGAAGAAGTCCCCAAGGGGTGTTTTTTTTTGTGTGGAGTTGGTTTGTGAGGGGGCCTTTTGCCCTTTCTTTTTTTTTTTCCCCCCCTTCCCCCCGCCCCCCCCCCTCCCCACCCCCCCCCACGTGTTTTTTTTATTCTTTTCTTGTTTGCTGTTTTTTTTTTTTTTTTTTTTTGTTTTTTTTTTTTTTTTTTTTTTTTTTTTGTTTATTTTTTTTTTTGTCCTTTTTTTTTTTTTTCTTTTTTTTTTTTTATTTTTCCATATTTCATATTGGGCGGAAGGGGGGGAGGGTTGTGGCAGGGGGGAGGTTTGGTAAGGGAAGTGCCCCCTCCCCTAAACCTTGCAAAACACGCAGCAGGCCAGTGTAGCAGCAGCAGCAGCAGCAAAGCGCCCTTTCGCCGGGGCGTGTAGTTTTTTTTTTTGGAAGTGAGGCCGGGGTGCCCCTCCCCCCCCCCCGCCCTGCCCTGGGACAGTGAGTGCAGAGTCTCAAGAGGTGTTTTTTTGGAACAGGGTTTTTTGTGAAGGAAAGGTGGGGGGGCGGGGCCTCCCGACAACTGCCCTTGAGAGGCCAGTGAAGAGAAGCACGGGTTGTGCGACAGGGAAAGTGTAAAAGTTTTTGGAGGCACGGAAGTGGAGGGCGCGGTGGTGGGCCCGGGAGGGCCCGAAACAAAATGCCCTTGTGACCCCAGTGAGTTTAGAAGGAAGAATGGGGAACCGGGGGGAGGAACGGGGGGGTCGCAGCCCCCGTTGAAAGAACGTTTTGGTTTTTTTTGGGGTGGACAGTTTGTGCCAATGTAGAGAGCGGTGGGGCCCCTCCCCGACTGGCCTTGACAAAGGAAGTGGAAAAAAGGGAGAAAAGGGTGGTTGTTTGGGTGACGTTGTTTGGGGGCCGACAAGGCAATTTTTGTGGAAGGGCGGTTGACGCCCCTCCATTGATGGAACCAAGGCCCATGCCGCTTGTAGGGACCCAGGGCACTGGGATAGGAGTTCCTCGGGACGTTTTTTTTTGTTTGTTGTGGAGTTAGTTTGTTCTAAGGCACCCCTTGTTTTTTGCGGGGGACCCTGGTCCCTTGGGACAGTGAAATTAAGAGAAAAAAGACAACCCCTCAGATGGTTGAATCGAGGATAAAAGTTTTTGTAACCGGCGGAAGGTACCCTCCCCCGACTTGCAAAGAATAGTGGGGTGATCGAAGGCACGGTAGGTCCCGTCCGTTGGGGTAATTTGTTTAAGAAGTGTGAGTGCGGTTGCCACCCCTTCCCCCCGAAGGGTGCCTGTGAAACAGTGGGGAATGGAGTACCCCTCAGGGTGTTTTTTTTTGTGGGTGAGTTTTGTGAGGGCCCGGTTGCCCCTCCCCGACCCTGCCCCCCCCTGCGGACCAGTTGAATAGAGTTCCCCACGACGCAGGTGGTGTGGTTTGTTTTGACCGGAGGGGCACAGAAAAGTGTGTACTGGTCGAGACACCCCCGGTTTTTTCGTTCTTTTTTTTTGTTTTTTTTTTTTTTTGTTACCATTGGCAATGTGGACTTTCTGGACAAGGAAGGTGTGTTTTTTTGTGGGGATGTGTTTTTTCTTTTCTTTTTTTTTCATATTTCCTCTGTTGGGGGCCCCCCCTGGGGGGCACATTAGTAGTCCAGTGTAGCCCCTCAGGCGGGAAGGTTTGAAAGAAACTTAGTTTTTTGTTGTGAGGGGGCGGTGCCCACTCAGAAACCCGGCCTTTGGGGTACCAGTATGGTGATACCAGAGTCCCCTCAGTGGTGTTTTTTGTGGAAGTTTGCGGTGCGTGAAAGGTGCGGTGAACCTCCCGCCACCCGCCACCCTGGTAAGAGGGATAAGAGTCCCCCGAAAAAACAGGGTTGAAGGCCCGAAAAGAAACGGGGGGGGCCTTTTTGCCCCGGAAAAAGAACAGACGAAGATTTGCCCCTAAGAAAGAGGGGGGGCGAAGGCCTGGAACGGGGCGACTGGGATAGGAGAGTGTGTCCCCCCCCCCCCTCAGGAGTGGTTTGGGTGTGAGGGCCAGTTTTGGTGGAACAAGCCCGTGTGGGGCCCGACTCCCCACTGTGGCCCTGTAAAGGTTTGGAATTTAGAGTCCCCCCCCCTATACAGGTTTTTTTGCACCGGAGTGGCCAAGGGTGGGGGCGCCCAAGGGTGAAACCGGGGCCCCTCCCCGGGCAAGTCATGAAGTGACAGGGGAGGTAAGAACCCCCCACCCCCGACGGTAAGGGGACGGAGATTTGTTTTTGGGTGGGAGTTTTAACGGAGGGCCGAGGTTTGAGGACACCACTGGCCCGGGGTGGGGGGGGTGCCACAGGGGCGGGGAAAAAAAACCGCCGCCCTGCCCCCGTTTCCCCCCCCCCCCCGAGAAACTGCCCTGCCAGTGAAATAGATTCTCAAGAGCCCCGTTTTTTGTGGGAGTGCCAAACCATTGGGGGCAAGGAGGGCGGGTGGCTTCTCCCCCCCCTGACTGCCCTGAACCAGACGGCCGACAGAGGCCCCTCCGCAGGGTGTTTGTAAAGTATTGTGGAAGTTTTTTGTTGAAAGAGGATTGGGCCCCTCCCCCGAAAGCCTGGACAGTGAAATAGAAGCCGCCCTTAGGAGTGGATTCTTTTGAGGAAAAACAAGGGAACAGAGAGGAGGGCGGTTGCCCCCTCCAGCCGACCTGCCCCCCCCCCTGGGACAGTGATGTGAATGGGCCCTACAGGGGTGAGAAAAGGGGAAAAGACAAGGTCGGCCCCTTTGGGAAAAGGTGAGCGGTGCCCTTCCCGAACCCTGGCCCCCTGTGACCAGTTGGGATAAAGAGTCCCACTCAGGTGTTGTTTTTGCAGGAGGGTTTTTTGTGAGGGGCGGGGTGGCAGTTGGGGCCCCCCTTCCCCCCCCTGGGACGCGCCGTTTTCCCGCTCGTTTCGTTCTTTTTTTTTTTTTTTTTTTTTTTTTTTTTTTTTTTTTTTTTTTCAATATTTCATAAATTCAGGGCATGACTAACACCACCAGCGCCAGATGTAGCAGCAGCAGCAAACCGCCCTTTCGCCGGGGCGGAACGGCAGATGCGTTTTGGGAGGGAGTTCCCTGTTTTTGTTTTGCGTGCGTGGCCATCCTCCACCCACAGTACTTCCCTAAAGGCGATTGGGACCCAAGAAACCTACAGGGGCTTTGGGCCTTCCGGAACCGCCAAAGGGGGGCTCTTACCCGACCCAATGGAAGAGGTCCAAGACACCACGGCAACAAAACAAAACACAAACCAAACAGAATGAGAAACCGCTACGAATTGGCGCGGTTCTACGGATACGACGATAACCTTAGACCCGTAAGCCTTTTAACTCCCTATTGTGGGATATATTACATAAGGGGTTGGGGGGGGGGGGGGGGTTCCTTTTAATTCGGGGGGGTTTTTTTTTTTCCTTCCTTCCTTCCCTTGCCTTGTAGAAGAGCATTTTATACCTTCCGCTATGCATTTTTGGACTTACCGCAAAACCTTCGCCCCGTAAGCCTAAGGCTTCTTTCCCTGGTCTCGGCGGCCAGGTACGTAGTTGGGAAAGATGAACTTCACATCGGCCATGTCATTGTGGCCCCCCGGGTTTTTCGGCCAGCCCCCAAGCTGTTACTTTCCAACTATTTTGAAAGCCATCGCCCTCTTCAACGCTCTCTAGTGGTAGTATCCTGTCAATTAAACAGTTAAAATATATCTTCTCCCTCCCCCTCTCGGGCCCGTCCCCTACGGCTGGAATCCTCTGGGAACCCTAGCTTCCGCTCGCGATCTTGCCTCAGTCCAACTGACTCACGCGCCGACACTGGGGCCAAACCATTGGAGCATCGCCAACTCCTCCCTATTCTAACTTTCTCTCATCTTCCTCAATCGTTCTCGGTTCTAGAGAGCTTCTCGCCTCCGGGATACAGATCAAGTGTAGTATGAGAGAGAAGAGGAGAGAGAGAGAGAGAGTCGAGCGAGGGGGAACCCCACCCTCCCCTTTCCTGGGACGGGAGATGGAAGCGGGGCTTGCTCCGTCCACTCCACGCATCGAATCGACCCACCCGGAGACGACGAACCCCCCGTATTCTTTTTTTTTTTTTTTTTTTTTTTTTTTTTTTTTTTCCTCCTCTTTTCGTGCCTTTTTTTTTTTTTTTTTTTTTTTTTGTTTTTTTGTTTTTTTTTTCATATTTCATAGCGAGAGCGAGAGAGAGAGAGAGAGAGAGAGAAGGAGAGACCCGAGCAGCGAGAGAAAGATCGGAGGGGGGGGATGTGTATATCCACCTAGGAGCGTAGCAGGAAGGAGTTAGAGCCAGGCCCCAGTAAGGAGATCTCCGGAGAGAGCCTCGCCCCCCCCACCCTGCAGACCCTTCCCCTTTGGTCCTGTGGCCCGCCCTGGCGGGCCTGCCACCAGCAAAGGCCGCTCCGGCTTCCTCTCAGCTGATGAACCTGCGCCTTTTACAAGTTCCGTGGAGATGAGCATTTAACCCGAGTTCGATCCATTTTGGACAGCCCTCCCCTCAGGGAGGGGCTTCCACCTGGAGTTTAAAAGCAGAAACGACACAGAAAGGGGCGGTCGCCCCCGGTGGTAGCCCGCACCTTTCCTTCCTTCCTTCCTTCCTTCCTTCCTCTCGAATAAATTTTCCGCCTTTTACTAAAGATTTCCGTGTAGAGGAGCATTTACGAGTTCGATCCATTTTTTGGACTGCCCTTCCCGGCAGGGAGGGCCGCGCCCGTGGCGTTTAAAAGCAGAACGGGCACATTGTGGGCGGTCGCCCCCTTCTCGGCCTCTTGGCTCTGCTCAAGTGCTGTTGGGAAGGCGAAGGGCGTTTGGCCAAACCATTGGGGCACATCGCTGCTCGGCCTCTGGCTCTGCTCAAGGTGTGCTGTTGGGAATGCCCAGGAGCCGTTATCATTGTTTTTGCTACAATGCCAGGTTTCGAGAATCTGAATGGGAAAAATACCCTACGGTTTGTTTTGAAGAACAAGGAGAAGAAATGGGAGAGGAAAAGTTTCGTGAGGCAGGTGCTGTTCGGGCTCTTCGAGTTGGAGGTCAAGGATATCTTCTGCCTGACGGATTTTGAAGAAAAGGGCATTTTTGACGTGGCCTTGATGTCGGAGCAGTTGTGCGTGGACATAGTTTTGATTTTTAAAGAGAAAGAGGGCCTTGAACCAGCTTGCAGTTTCATGCTGGAACCCCTCTTTCACCTGCAATGGAGACCGGCTTATGTAAGGATGTCTACTCCCTTTGTACCAGAGGAGGACATCACAACTCGTTTAAAGACAAGGTTTGCTTTGAGGAAGGAGAAACCTGAAAAGATCCTGGACACAGATGGCATCTGGAGAGGAGTCTGGCGTTACTGGATTCGTCTGCAGCCGTCGCCAAAAGGTATTTTGTGCCATAGATTGCCTGGGCTGAGAATCGGTCCTTATTCGGGGACTGTGACTTACGCAGGCCAGCCAAAGTTTTGTTTTAGATGCACGAGCAGTGAGCATGTGGCAGCAGAGTGCAGTGGGGTTTACTGCTCTCTATGCAAAGGGGGGAAGGGATCGGGATGTTGGGGTGTGGGCGTGGCTAAAGACTGTAAGAAGTGGGCTGGGAGATGTAACCTGTGTTTAAAAAATACGGGGTCTTGTTGGGTGGTGTTATTAGAGAGCTGTTCCTTGGGTTGGATTCAGACAGGGGCCGAAACTTGAGTAAGCTGGGTGTGAAACTTGTACGCTCAGCTGGGGGCTGGTGGAAGGAGTGTTGAAGGAAACATAGAGAATGTGGGCAAACAAGGAGTAGGCCGGTTATGATTCAAAAGTGAAATGACCGAAGGAAAGAAGACGATACAAAAGAGAGTAGGAGAGAGGACTAAAATTACTTGAAAGTGGAGAAGTGTTGGTGGGGGGGAGGTTCTCAAGCAGGATGGGAGTCGTTAACGCTTGTTCAGGAACCTTGCTCTCCTCGCAGGACAGGGAGGAGTGTGAACATATTAGTTGGCTAGCGTGGTCGTCAGATTTTAGTGATGTCTTTGGGATGCATATTGGGGAAAGAAATAAGAATAGCGGTGGGAGTGAGGCCAGTCATGCCTCTTGCGCTGTGGGTTGTGGGGGGAGTGTAGGTATACAGAGTAGGTAGATTTAGGTGTAGAACATCCAAGCTGGTACATGAGAGGTAGACAAGAGGAAAGCAGAAACGACAAGATGAGATTCAGAGATTAAGAGAAAATAATTCTGGGATAAGGAACCTGGCCGTCTTCGCTGCTAGCAGTGTGAATCCAAAACAAAAAAGACGAGAAACCGTACTGAGTTATGTGAAATAAGACTTTGATTATGAATTGGTTTTTTGGTATGGTGTGGTGTAATGCTTTTTGTATGGTTTGGATCTTGAGGTGTTGGTTCATTATAATGAACTTTTGTGTTTTGGGTGAATTTTTTTTTGTTAAGGTATTGATTATTTGTTATGTAATTATTATCTTGACTGTGTTTTTTTCTGTTTCTGTTGTTTGTTTTATTGTTTCGTTCTTTGATAAGACTAAAAATTTATTATAAAAAAAAAAAAAAAAAAACCAAAAAAAAAAAAAAAAAAAAAAAAAAAAAAAAAAAAAAAAAAAAAACAAAAAAAACAAACCAATCTGTTCTTATTTATCAGTTAATATTAATTATAATATAATATCCTGATACTTCTCCCCCATAGGGGGACGCGCTATCCTCATATTATGGATTTTTGGACACGGGAGATGGAGCGGGCTTTGCTCCGCCACTCCACGCATCTCCCGTATTTGTGGCAGTACCACCTCCGTGACGTGGGGTGCCCATTTCCTCAGAAAGGTCCCAAAAGAGAGAGAGAGAGAGAGAGAGGAGAAAA
>NW_024474486.1:0-19267 GCF_017654505.1 Polyodon spathula
AGTTCAGTCTCTGTGCTTCAGTTCAGTCTCTGTGCTTCAGTTCAGTCTCTGTGTTTCAGTTCAGTCTCTGTGCTTCAGTTCAGTCTCCATTCAGTTCAGTCTCTGTGCTTCAGTTCAGTCTCTGTGCTTCAGTTCAGTCTGTGCTTCAGTTCAGTCTCTGTGTTTCAGTTCAGTCTCTGTGCTTCAGTTCAGTCTCTGTGCTTCAGTTCAGTCTCTCCATTCAGTTCAGTCTCTGTGCTTCAGTTCAGTCTCCATTCAGTTCAGTCTCTGTGTTTCAGTTCAGTCTCTGTGCTTCAGTTCAGTCTCTGTGCTTCAGTTCAGTCTCTGTGCTTCAGTTCAGTCTCCTTCAGTTCAGTCTCTGTGCTTCAGTTCAGTCTCTCCATTCAGTTCAGTCTCTGTGTTTCAGTTCAGTCTCTCTGTGCTTCAGTTCAGTTCCATTCAGTTCAGTCTCTGTGTTTCAGTTCAGTCTCTGTGCTTCAGTTCAGTTCCATTCAGTTCAGTCTCCATTCAGTTCAGTCTCTGTGCTTCAGTTCAGTCTCTGTGCTTCAGTTCAGTCTCTGTGCTTCAGTTCAGTCTCTGTGCTTCAGTTCAGTCTCTGTGCTTCAGTTCAGTCTTGTGTTCAGTTCAGTCTCCATTCAGTTCAGTCTCTGTGTTTCAGTTCAGTCTCTGTGCTTCAGTTCAGTTCAGTCTCTGTGTTTCAGTTCAGTTCAGTCTCAGTCTGCTTCAGTTCAGTCACTGTGTTTCAGTTCAGTCTCTGTGCTTCAGTTCAGTCTCTGTGCTTCAGTTCAGTCTCTGTGTTTCAGTTCAGTCTCTGTGCTTCAGTTCAGTCTCTCTCCATTCAGTTCAGTCTCTGTGTTTCAGTTCAGTCTCTGTGCTTCAGTTCAGTCTCCATTCAGTTCAGTCTCTGTGTTTCAGTTCAGTCTCTGTGCTTCTTCAGTTCCATTCAGTTCAGTCTCTGTGCTTCAGTTCAGTCTCTGTGCTTCAGTTCAGTCTCTGTGCTTCAGTTCAGTTCAGTCTGTGTTTCAGTTCAGTCTCTGTGCTTCAGTTCAGTCTCCATTCAGTTCAGTCTCTGTGCTTCAGTTCAGTCTCTGTGCTTCAGTTCAGTCTCCAGTGTTTCAGTTCAGTCTCTATGCTTCAGTTCAGTCTCCATTCAGTTCAGTCTCTGTGCTTCAGTTCAGTCTCTGTGCTTCAGTTCAGTTGTGTTTCTCTGTGCTTCAGTTCAGTCTCTGTGCTTCAGTTCAGTTCAGTTCAGTCCATTCAGTTCAGTCTCTGTGTTTCAGTTCAGTCTCTGTGCTTCAGTTCAGTTCCATTCAGTTCAGTCTCTCCATTCAGTTCAGTCTCTGTGCTTCAGTTCAGTCTCTGTGCTTCAGTTCAGTCTCTCCATTCAGTTCAGTCTCTGTGTTTCAGTTCAGTCTCTGTGTTTCAGTTCAGTCTCTGTGCTTCAGTTCAGTTCAGTCTCTGTGCTTCAGTTCAGTCTCTGTGCTTCAGTTTCAGTTCAGTTCAGTCTCTGTGTTTCAGTTCAGTCTCTGTGCTTCAGTTCAGTTCAGTCTCTGTGCTTCAGTTCAGTCTCTGTGCTTCAGTTCAGTCTCCATTGTTCAGTTCAGTTCAGTCTCTGTGCTTCAGTTCAGTCTCCATTCAGTTCAGTTCTCTGTGTTTCAGTTCAGTCTTTGTGCTTCAGTTCAGTCTCCATTCAGTTCAGTCTCTGTGCTTCAGTTCAGTCTCTGTGCTTCAGTTCAGTCTTCAGTTCAGTCTCTGTGCTTCAGTTCAGTCTCTGTGCTTCAGTTCAGTCTCTTTGGTTCAGTTCAGTCTCCATTCAGTTCAGTCTCTGTGTTTCAGTTCAGTCTTTATGCTTCAGTTCAGTCTCCATTCAGTTCAGTCTCTGTGTTTCAGTTCAGTCTCTGTGCTTCAGTTCAGTCTCCATTCAGTTCAGTTCAGTCTCTGTGCTTCAGTTCAGACTCCATTCAGTTGTCTTCAGTCTCTCCATTCAGTTTCAGTTCAGTGTGCTTCATTCAGTGCTTCAGTTCAGTCTCTGTGTTTCAGTTCAGTCTCTGTGCTTCAGTTCAGTCTCCATTCAGTTCAGTTCAGTTCAGTCTCTGTGTTTCAGTTCAGTCTCTGTGCTTCAGTTCAGTCTCCATTCAGTTCAGTCTCTGTGTTTCAGTTCAGTCTTTATGCTTCAGTTCAGTCTCCATTCAGTTCAGTCTCTGTTTCAGTTCTTCTGTGCTTCAGTTCAGTCTCAGTTCAGTCTCTGTGCTTCAGTTCAGTCTCCATTCAGTTCAGTCTCTGTGCTTCAGTTCAGTCTCTGTGCTTCAGTTCAGTTCAGTTCAGTTCTCTGTGTTTCAGTTCAGTCTCTGTGCTTCAGTTCAGTCTCTGTGCTTCAGTTCAGTCTCCATTCAGTTCAGTCTCTGTGTTTCAGTTCAGTCTCCATTCAGTTCAGTCTCTGTGTTTCAGTTCAGTCTTTATGCTTCAGTTCAGTCTCCATTCAGTTCAGTCTCTGTGCTTCAGTTCAGTCTCTGTGCTTCAGTTCAGTCTCCATTCAGTTCAGTCTCTGTGCTTCAGTTCAGTCTCTGTGCTTCAGTTCAGTCTCTGTGCTTCAGTTCAGTCTCTGTGCTTCAGTTGCTTCAGTTCAGTTCTGTCCATTCAGTTCAGTCTCTGTGCTTCAGTTCAGTCTCTGTGCTTCAGTTCAGTCTCTGTGTTTCAGTTCAGTCTCTGTGCTTCAGTTCAGTCTCCATTCAGTTCAGTCTCTGTGTTTCAGTTCAGTCTTTATGCTTCAGTTCAGTCTCCATTCAGTTCAGTTCAGTCTTTCATGCTTCAGTTCAGTCTCCATTCAGTTCAGTTCAGTCTCTGTGCTTCAGTTCAGTCTCTGTGTTCAGTCTCCATTCAGTTCAGTCTCAGCTTCAGTTCAGTCTCTGTGCAGTTCAGTCTCTGTGCTTCAGTTCAGTCTCCATTCAGTTCAGTCTCCATTCAGTTCAGTCTCTGTGCTTCAGTTCAGTCTCTGTGCTTCAGTTCAGTCTCCATTCAGTTCAGTCTCTGTGCTTCAGTTCAGTCTCTGTGCTTCAGTTCAGTCTCTGTGCTTCAGTTCAGTCTCTGTGTTTCAGTTCAGTCTCTGTGCTTCAGTTCAGTCTCTGTGCTTCAGTTCAGTCTCTCAGTTGTCTCTGTGTTTCAGTTCAGTCTTTATGCTTCAGTTCAGTCTCCATTCAGTTCAGTCACTGTGTTTCAGTTCAGTCTCTGTGCTTCAGTTCAGTCTCCATTCAGTTCAGTCTCTGTGCTTCAGTTCAGTCTCTGTGCTTCAGTTCAGTCTCTGTGCTTCAGTTCAGTCTTGTGCTTCAGTTCAGTCTCTCCATTCAGTTCAGTCTCTGTGCTTCAGTTCAGTCTCTGTGCTTCAGTTCAGTCTCCATGCTTCAGTTCAGTCTCCATTCAGTTTCAGTCTCTGTCTTCAGTCAGTCTCCATTCAGTTTCAGTTCAGTCTCTGTGCTTCAGTTCAGTCTCTGTGTTTCAGTTCAGTCTCTGTGCTTCAGTTCAGCTTCAGTTCAGTCTCTGTGCTTCAGTTCAGTCTCTGTGCTTCAGTTCAGTCTCTGTGCTTCAGTTCAGTCTCTGTGCTTCAGTTCAGTCTCTGTGCTTCAGTTCAGTCTCCATTCAGTTCAGTCTCTGTGCTTCAGTTCAGTCTCTGTGCTTCAGTTCAGTCTCCATTCAGTTCAGTCTCTGTGCTTCAGTTCAGTCTCTGTGCTTCAGTTCAGTCTCTGTGCATTCAGTTCAGTCTCTGTGCTTCAGTTCAGTCTCTGTGCTTCAGTTCAGTCTCTCCATTCAGTTCAGTCTCTGTGTTTCAGTTCAGTCTCTGTGCTTCAGTTCAGTCTCCATTCAGTTCAGTCTCTGTGCTTCAGTTCAGTCTCTGTGCTTCAGTTCAGTCTCTGTGTTTCAGTTCAGTCTCAGTTGTGCTTCTTCTCTGTGTTTCAGTTCAGTCTCTGTGCTTCAGTTCAGTCTCCATCAGTTCAGTCTCTGTGTTTCAGTTCAGTCTCTGTGCTTCAGTTCAGTCTCTGTGCTTCAGTTCAGTCTCTGTGCTTCAGTTCAGTCTCTGTGCTTCAGTTCAGTCTCTGTGTTTCAGTTCAGTCTCTGTGCTTCAGTTCAGTCTCCATTCAGTTCAGTCTCTGTGCTTCAGTTCAGTCTCCATTCAGTTCAGTCTCTGTGCTTCAGTTCAGTCTCCATTCAGTTCAGTCTCTGCTTCAGTTCAGTCTCCATTCAGTTCAGTCTCCATTCAGTTCAGTCTCTGTGCTTCAGTTCAGTCTCTGTGCTTCAGTTCAGTCTCCATTCAGTTCAGTCTCTGCTTCAGTTCAGTTCAGTTCAGTCTCTGTGCTTCAGTTCAGTCTCTGTGCTTCAGTTCAGTCTCTTTGTTTCAGTTCAGTGTGCTTCAGTTCAGTCTCCATTCAGTTCAGTTGTGTTTCAGTTCAGTCTCTGTGCTTCAGTTCAGTCTCCATTCAGTTCAGTCTCTGTGCTTCAGTTCAGTCTCCTGTGCTTCAGTTCAGTCTCTGTGCTTCAGTTCAGTCTCTTCAGTCTCCATTCAGTTCAGTCTCCATTCAGTTCAGTCTCCATTCAGTTCAGTCTCTGTGCTTCAGTTCAGTCTCTGTGCTTCAGTTCAGTCTCCATTCAGTTCAGTCTCTGTGCTTCAGTTCAGTCAGTTCAGTCTCTGTGCTTCAGTTCAGTTCAGTCTCTGTGCTTCAGTTCAGTCTCTGTGCTTCAGTTCAGTCTCTGTGCTTCAGTTCAGTCTCTGTGCTTCAGTTCAGTTCTCTGCTTCAGTTCAGTCTCTGTGTTTCAGTTCAGTCTCTGTGCTTCAGTTCAGTCTCATTCAGTTCAGTTCAGTCTCTGTGTTTCAGTTCAGTCTCTGTGCTTCAGTTCAGTCTCCATTCAGTTCAGTCTCTGTGCTTCAGTTCAGTTCAGTCTCCATTCAGTTCAGTCTCTGTGTTTCAGTTCAGTCTCTGTGCTTCAGTTCAGTCTCTTCAGTTCATTCAGTTCAGTCTCCATTCAGTTCAGTCTCTGTGCTTCAGTTCAGTCTCTGTTGCTTCAGTTCAGTCTCTGTGCTTCAGTTCAGTCTCTCAGTTCATTCAGTTCAGTCTCTGTGTTTCAGTTCAGTCTCTGTGCTTCAGTTCAGTCTCCATTCAGTTCAGTCTCTGTGCTTCAGTTCAGTCTCTGTGCTTCAGTTCAGTCTCCATTCAGCTTCAGTTCAGTCTCTGTGCTTCAGTTCAGTCTCTGTGTTTCAGTTCAGTCTCTGTGCTTCAGTTCAGTCTCCATTCAGTTCAGTCTTCAGTTGTGTTTCAGTTCAGTCTCTGTGCTTCAGTTCAGTCTCTGTGTTTCAGTTCAGTCTCTGTGTTCAGTTCAGTCTCCATTCAGTTCAGTCACTGTGTTTCAGTTCAGTCTCTGTGCTTCAGTTCAGTCTCTGTGCTTCCGTTCAGTCTCTGTGCTTCAGTTCAGTCTCTGTGCTTCAGTTCAGTTCAGTCTCCATTCAGTTCAGTCTCTGTCAGTTCAGTTCAGTCTCCATTCTCTGTGCTTCAGTTCAGTCTCCATTCAGTTCAGTCTCTGTGTTCAGTTCAGTCTCTGTGCTTCAGTTCAGTCTCTGTGCTTCAGTTCAGTCTCTGTGCTTCAGTTCAGTCTCTGTGTTTCAGTTCAGTCTCTGTGCTTCAGTTCAGTTCAGTCTCTGTGTTTCAGTTTCAGCTTCAGTTCAGTCTCCATTCAGTTCAGTCTCTGTGCTTCAGTTCAGTCTCTGTGCTTCAGTTCAGTCTCTGTGCTTCAGTTCAGTCTCTGTGCTTCAGTTCAGTCTCTGTGCTTCAGTTCAGTCTCTGTGTTTCAGTTCAGTCTGTGTTTCAGTTCAGTTCTGTGCTTCAGTTCAGTCTCCATTCAGTTCAGTTCAGTCTCTGTGTTTCAGTTCAGTCTTTGTGCTTCAGTTCAGTCTCCATTCAGTTCAGTCTCTCCATTCAGTTCAGTCTCTGTCTCCATTCAGTTCAGTCTCTGTGCTTCAGTTCAGTCTCCATTCAGTTCAGTCTCTGTGTTTCAGTTCAGTCAGTTCAGTCTCTGTGCTTCAGTTCAGTCTCTGTGCTTAGTTTCAGTGTTTCAGTTCAGTTCTTCAGTTCAGTCTCTGTGTTTCCATTCAGTTCAGTCTCTGTGCTTCAGTTCAGTCTCTGTGCTTCAGTTCAGTTCAGTCTCTGTGTTTCAGTTCAGTCTCTGTGCTTCAGTTCAGTCTCTGTGCTTCAGTTCAGTCTCTGTGCTTCAGTTCAGTCTCTGTGCTTCAGTTCAGTCTCTGTGTTTCAGTTCAGTCTCTGTTCAGTTCAGTCTCCATTCAGTTCAGTCTCTGTGCTTCAGTTCAGTCTCTGTGCTTCAGTTCAGTCTCTCCATTCAGTTCAGTCTCTGTGCTTCAGTTCAGTCTCTGTGCTTCAGTTCAGTCTCCATTCAGTTCAGTCTCTGTGCTTCAGTTCAGTCTTTCAGTTCAGTTCTGTGCTTCAGTTCAGTCTCTGTGCTTCAGTTCAGTCTCTGTGCTTCAGTTCAGTCTCTGTGCTTCAGTTCAGTCTCTGTGCTTCAGTTCAGTCTCAGTTCAGTTCAGTCTCTGTGTCTTTATGCTTCAGTTCAGTCTCTGTGTTTCAGTTCAGTCTCTGTGCTTCAGTTCAGTCTCCATTCAGTTCAGTCTCTGTGTTTCAGTTCAGTCTTTATGCTTCAGTCTCCATTCAGTTCAGTCTCTGTGCTTCAGTTCAGTCTCTGTGCAGTTCAGTCTCTGTGCTTCAGTTCAGTCTCTGTGCTTCAGTTCAGTTCTCTGTGCTTCAGTTCAGTCTCATTGCTTCAGTTCAGTCTCTGTCTCCATTCAGTTCAGTCTCTGTGCTTCAGTTCAGTCTCTGTGCTTCAGTTCAGTCTCATTCAGTTCAGTCTCTGTGCTTCAGTTCAGTCTCTGTGCTTCAGTTCAGTCTCCATTCAGTTCAGTCTCTGTGTTTCAGTTCAGTCTCTGTGCTTCAGTTCAGTCTGTGCTTCAGTTCAGTCTCTGTGTTTCAGTTCAGTCTCTGTGTTTCAGTTCAGTCTCTGTGCTTCAGTTCAGTCTCCATTCAGTTCAGTCTCTGTGCTGTTTCAGTTCAGTCTCTGTAGTCCAGTCTCTGTGCTTCAGTTCAGTCTCCATTCAGTTCAGTCTCTGTGCTTCAGTTCAGTCTCCATTCAGTTCAGTCTCTGTGTCAGTCAGTCTAGTTCAGTTCAGTCTCTGTGCTTCAGTTCAGTCTCTGTGCTTCAGTTCAGTCTCTGTGCTTCAGTTCAGTCTCTGTGCTTCAGTTCAGTCTCTGTGCTTCAGTTCAGTCTCCATTCAGTTCAGTCTCTGTGTTTCAGTTCAGTCTCTGTGCTTCAGTTCAGTCTCCATTCAGTTCAGTCTCTGTGCTTCAGTTCAGTCTCTGTGCTTCAGTTCAGTCTCTGTGCTTCAGTTCAGTCTCTGTGCTTCAGTTCAGTCTCATTCAGTGTTCAGTTCAGTCTTTGTCAGTCTTCAGTTCAGTCTCTCTCCATTCAGTTCAGTCTCTGTGCTTCAGTTCAGTCTCTGTGCTTCAGTTCAGTCTCTGTGCTTCAGTTCAGTCTCTGTGCTTCAGTTCAGTCTCTGTGTTTCAGTTCAGTCTGCTTCAGTTCTTCAGTCAGTTCATTCAGTTCAGTCTCTGTGTTCAGTTCAGTCTGCTTCTCAGTTCAGTTCAGTCTCCATTCAGTTCAGTCTCTCCATTTTTCAGTTCAGTCTCTGTGCTTCAGTTCAGTCTCCATTCAGTTCAGTTCAGTTCTCTGTGTTTCAGTTCAGTCTTTGTGCTTCAGTTCAGTCTGTGTTTCAGTTCAGTCTCTGTGCTTCAGTTCAGTCTTCAGTTCAGTGCTTCAGTTCAGTCTCTTCAGTTCAGTCTCCATTCAGTTCAGTCTCTGTGCTTCAGTTCAGTCTCTGTGCTTCAGTTCAGTCTCCATTCAGTTCAGTCTCTGTGCTTCAGTTCAGTCTCTGTGCATTCAGTTCAGTCTCTGTGTTTCAGTTCAGTCTCTGTGCTTCAGTTCAGTCTCCATGCTTCAGTTCAGTCTCTGTGTTTCAGTTCAGTCTCTCCATTCAGTTCAGTCTCTGTGCTTCAGTTCAGTCTCTGTGTTCAGTTCAGTCTCTGTGCTTCAGTTCAGTCTCTGTGCTTCATTCAGTTCAGTCTCTGTGCTTCAGTTCAGTCTCTGTGCTTCAGTTCAGTCTCTGTGCTTCAGTTCAGTCTCTGTGTTTCAGTTCAGTCTCTGTGCTTCAGTTCAGTCTCCATTCAGTTCAGTCTCTGTGTTTCAGTTCAGTCTTTATGCTTCAGTTCAGTCTCTGTCTCCATTCAGTTCAGTCTCTGTGCTTCAGTTCAGTCTCTGTGCTTCAGTTCAGTCTCCATTCAGTTCAGTCTCTGTGTTTCAGTTCAGTCTCTGCTTCAGTTCAGTCTTCAGTTCAGTCTCTGTCCATTCAGTTCAGTCTCTGTGCTTCAGTTCAGTCTCTGTGCTTCAGTTCAGTCTCTGTGCTTCAGTTCAGTCTCTGTGTTTCAGTTCAGTCTCTGTGCTTCAGTTCAGTCTCTGTGCTTCATTCAGTTCAGTCTCTGTGCTTCAGTTCAGTCTCTGTGCTTCAGTTCAGTCTCTGTCCATTCAGTTCAGTCTCTGTGCTTCAGTTTCTCTGTGTTCAGTGTGCTTCAGTTCAGTCTCTGTGTTTCAGTTCAGTCTCTGTGCTTCAGTTCAGTCTCTGTGCTTCAGTTCAGTCTCCATTCAGTTCAGTCTCTGTGTTTCAGTTCAGTCTCTGTGCTTCAGTTCAGTCTCCATTCAGTTCAGTCTCTGTGCTTCAGTTCAGTCTCCATTCAGTTCAGTCTCTGTGTTTCAGTTCAGTCTCTGTGCTTCAGTTCAGTCTCTGTGCTTCAGTTCAGTCTCTGTGCTTCAGTTCAGTCTCTGTGCTTCAGTTCAGTCTCTGTGCTTCAGTTCAGTCTCTCCATTCAGTTCAGTCTCTGTGCTTCAGTTCAGTCTCTGTGCTTCAGTTCAGTCTCTGTGCTTCAGTTCAGTCTCTGTGCTTCAGTTCAGTCTCCATTCAGTTCAGTCTCTGTGTTTCAGTTCAGTCTCTGTGCTTCAGTTCAGTCTCCATTCAGTTCAGTCTCTGTGTTTCAGTTCAGTCTCTGTGCTTCAGTTCAGTCTCCATTCAGTTCAGTCTCTGTGTTTCAGTTCAGTCTGTGCTTCAGTTCAGTCTCTGTTCAGTCTCTCCATTCAGTTCAGTCTCTGTGCTTCAGTTCAGTCTCTGTGCTTCAGTTCAGTCTCTGTGTTTCAGTTCAGTCTCTGTGCTTCAGTTCAGTCTCCATTCAGTTCAGTCTCTGTGTTTCAGTTCAGTCTCTGTGCTTCAGTTCAGTCTCCATTCAGTTCAGTCTCTGTGTTTCAGTTCAGTCTCTGTGCTTCAGTTCAGTCATTCAGTTCAGTTCAGTTCAGTCAGTTGTGTTTCAGTTCAGTCTTTATGCTTCAGTTCAGTCTCCATTCAGTTCAGTCTCTGTGCTTCAGTTCAGTCTCTGTCATTCAGTTCAGTCTCTGTGCTTCAGTTCAGTCTCTGTGCTTCAGTTCAGTTCAGTTCAGTCTCTGTGTTTCAGTTCAGTCTCTGTGCTTCAGTTCAGTCTCCATTCAGTTCAGTCTCTGTGTTTCAGTTCAGTCTCTGTGCTTCAGTTCAGTCTCTGTGCAGTTCAGTTCAGTCTCTGTGTTTCAGTTCAGTCTCTGTGCTTCAGTTCAGTCTCTCCATTCAGTTCAGTCTCTGTGCTTCAGTTCAGTCTCCATTCAGTTCAGTCTCTGTGTTTCAGTTCAGTCTCTGTGCTTCAGTTCAGTCTCCATTCAGTTCAGTCTCTGTGCTTCAGTTCAGTCTCCATTCAGTTCAGTCTCTGTGCTTCAGTTCAGTCTCTGTGCTTCAGTTCAGTCTCCATTCAGTTCAGTCTCTGTGTTTCAGTTCAGTCTCTGTGCTTCAGTTCAGTCTCATTCAGCTTCAGTTCAGTCTCTGTGTTTCAGTTCAGTCTCTGTGCTTCAGTTCAGTCTCTGTGCTTCAGTTCAGTCTCTGTGTTTCAGTTCAGTCTCTGTGCTTCAGTTCAGTCTCTGTGCTTCAGTTCAGTCTCTGTGCTTCAGTTCAGTCTGTGTTTCAGTTCAGTCTCTGTGCTTCAGTTGTGCTTCAGTTCAGTCTCCATTCAGTTCAGTCTCTGTGCTTCAGTTTTCTCTGTGCTTCAGTTCAGTCTCTGTGTTTCAGTTCAGTCTCTGTGCTTCAGTTCAGTCTCATTGTGCTTCAGTTCAGTCTCTGTGCTTCAGTTCAGTCTCTGTGCTTCAGTTCAGTCTCTGTGCTTCAGTTCAGTCTCTGTGCAGTTCAGTTCAGTGCTTCAGTTCAGTTCAGTCAGTTCAGTCAGTTCAGTTCAGTCAGTGTGCTTCAGTTCAGTCTCCATTCAGTTCAGTCTCTGTGCTTCAGTTCAGTCTCTGTGCTTCAGTTCAGTCTCTGTGCTTCAGTTCAGTTCCGTTCAGTTCAGTCTCTGTGTTTCAGTTCAGTCTCTGTGCTTCAGTTCAGTCTCTCTGCTTCAGTTCAGTCTCCATTCAGTTCAGTCTCTGTGCTTCAGTTCAGTTCAGTTCAGTCTCTGTGCTTCAGTTCAGTCTCTGTGCTTCAGTTCAGTCTCTGTGCTTCAGTTCAGTCTCTGTGCTTCAGTTCAGTCTCCATTCAGTTCAGTCTCTGTGTTTCAGTTCAGTCTCTGTGCTTCAGTTCAGTCTCCATTCAGTTCAGTCTCTGTGTTTCAGTTCAGTCTCTGTGTTCAGTCTCCATTCAGTTCTCTGTGTTTCAGTTCAGTCTCTGTGCTTCAGTTCAGTCTCCATTCAGTTCAGTCTCTGTGCTTCAGTTCAGTCTCTGTGCTTCAGTTCAGTCTCTGTGTTTCAGTTCAGTCTCTGTGCTTCAGTTCAGTCTCTGTGCTTCAGTTCAGTCTCTGTGTTTCAGTTCAGTCTCTGTGCTTCAGTTCAGTCTCTGTGCTTCAGTTCAGTCTCTGTGCTTCAGTTCAGTCTCTGTGCTTCAGTTCAGTCTCTGTGCTTCAGTTCAGTCTCTGTGCTTCAGTTCAGTCTCTGTGCTTCAGTTCAGTCTCTGTGCTTCAGTTCAGTCTCTGTTCAGTTCAGTTCAGTCAGTTCTGTGCTTCAGTTCAGTCTCTGTCTCTTCAGTTCAGTCTCTGTGTTTCAGTTCAGTCTCTGTGCTTCATTCAGTTCAGTCTCTGTGTTTCAGTTCAGTCTCTGTGCTTCAGTTCAGTCTCTGTGCTTCAGTTCAGTCTCTGTGCTTCAGTTCAGTCTCCATTCAGTTCAGTCTGTGTTTCAGTTCAGTTCAGTCTCAGTTCAGTGCATTCAGTTCAGTCTCTGTGTTTCAGTTCAGTCTCTGTGCTTCAGTTCAGTCTCTGTGCTTCAGTTCAGTCTCTGTGCTTCAGTTCAGTCTCTCCATTCAGTTCAGTCTCTGTGTTTCAGTTCAGTCTTATGCTTCAGTTCAGTCTCCATTCAGTTCAGTCTCTGTGCTTCAGTTCAGTCTCTGTGCTTCAGTTCAGTCTCCTCTCAGTTGTCTCTTCAGTTTCAGTCTCTCTCCATTCAGTTCAGTCTCTGTGCTTCAGTTCAGTCTCATGTGTTTCAGTTCAGTCTCTGTGTTTCAGTTCAGTCTCTGTGCTTCAGTTCAGTCTCCAGTTCAGTTCAGTCTCTGTGCTTCAGTTCAGTCTCTCCATTCAGTTCAGTCTCTGTGCTTCAGTTCAGTCTCTGTGCTTCAGTTCAGTCTCTGTGCTTCAGTTCAGTCTCTGTGTTTCAGTTCAGTCTCTGTGCTTCAGTTCAGCTTCAGTTCAGTCTCCTGTGCTTCAGTTCAGTCTCCATTCAGTTCAGTCTCTGTGCTTCAGTTCAGTCTCCATGCTTCAGTTCAGTCTCTGTTGCTTCAGTTCAGTCTCTGTGCTTCAGTTCAGTCTCTGTGCTTCAGTTCAGTCTCTGTGCTTCAGTTCAGTCTCTGTGTTTCAGTTCAGTCTCTGTGCTTCAGTTCAGTCTCTGTGCTTCAGTTCAGTCTCTGTGCTTCAGTTCAGTCTCTCCATTCAGTTCAGTCTCTGTGTTTGTTGCTTCAGTTCAGTCTCCATTCAGTTCAGTCTCTGTGTTTCAGTTCAGTCTTTGTGCTTCAGTTCAGTTCAGTTCAGTCTCCATTCTCTGCTTCAGTTCTGTCTATGCTTCAGTTCAGTCTCCATTCTTCATTCAGTTCAGTCTCTGTGCTTCAGTTCAGTCTTCAGTCTCTCTGTGCTTCAGTTCAGTCTCTGTGCTTCAGTTCAGTCTGTGCTTCAGTTCAGTTCAGTCTCTGTGTTTCAGTTCAGTCTGTGTGCTTCAGTTCAGTCTCCATTCAGTTGCTCTGTGTTTCAGTTCAGTCTCCATTCAGTTCAGTCTCTCTGTGTTTCAGCTTTCAGTCTCTGTGCTTCAGTTCAGTCTGTGCTTCAGTTCAGTCTCTGTGCTTCAGTTCAGTCTCTGTGCTTCAGTTCAGTCTCTGTGCTTCAGTTCAGTCTCCATTCAGTTCAGTCTCTGTGTTTCAGTTCAGTCTCTGTTTTTCAGTTCAGTCTCTGTGCTTCAGTTCAGTCTCTGTGTTTCAGTTCAGTCTCTGTGCTTCAGTTCAGTCTCCATTCAGTCTCTGTGCTTCAGTTCAGTCTCTGTGCTTCAGTTCAGTCTCTGTGCTTCAGTTCAGTCTCTGTGCTTCAGTTCAGTCTTCTGTGCTTCAGTTCCGTCTGTGCTTCAGTTCAGTCTCTGTGCTTCAGTTCAGTCTCCATTCAGTTCAGTTGTTTCAGTTCAGTTCAGTTCAGTCTCCATTCAGTTCAGTCACTTCAGTTCAGTCTCTGTGCTTCAGTTCAGTTCAGTCTGTGTTTCAGTTCAGTCTCTGTGCTTCAGTTCAGTTCAGTTCTCTGTGTTTCAGTTCAGTTCAGATTCTCTGTGTTTCAGTTCAGTCTCTGTGCTTCAGTTCAGTCTCTGTGCTTCAGTTCAGTCTCTGTGCTTCAGTTCAGTCTCTGTGCTTCAGTTCAGTCTCTGTGCTTCAGTTCTGTCTTCATTCAGTTCAGTCTCTGTGCTTCAGTTCGCCTCTCTGTGCTTCAGTTCAGTCTCTGTGCTTCAGTTCAGTCTCTGTGTTTCAGTTCAGTCTCTGTGCTTCAGTTCAGTCTCTGTGCTTCAGTTCAGTCTCTGTGCTTCAGTTCAGTCTCTGTGCTTCAGTTCAGTCTTCATGTTCAGTTCAGTCTCCATTCAGTTCAGTCTCTGTGTTTCAGTTCAGTCTCTGTGTTCAGTTCAGTCTCTGTGCTTCAGTTCAGTCTCTGTGCTTCAGTTCAGTTCAGTTCAGTCTCTGTGCTTCAGTTCAGTCTCCATTCAGTTCAGTCTCTGTGTTTCAGTTCAGTCTCTGTGCTTCAGTTCAGTCTGTGCTTCAGTTCAGTCTGTGCTTCAGTTCAGTTCAGTTCTCTGTGTTCAGTTTTCAGTTCAGTTCAGTCTCTGTGCTTCAGTTCAGACTCTGTGCTTCAGTTCAGTCTCTGTGCTTCAGTTCAGTCTCTGTGCTTCAGTTCAGTCTCTGTGCTTCAGTTCAGTCTCTGTGCTTCAGTTCAGTCTCAGTTTCAGTTCAGTCTGCTTGTGTAGTTTGCTGACTCTTCCATTCAGGATATGGTGGTGTTAATAATTATACTGCTGTTGTCAAAACATACAGAACTAGACTCTCTCTCCCCCTTACCTCCCACCTCGTTCTCCCCATCCCTCTCTCCTGCAACCCTCTCCTCTCCTACACACATACTTGTGCTTGTACCTTTTCAAACTCCTATAGGCTGCTGTCACCACTGCTGCAGCAGGGTTATACCACAGTAAGAGCACAGCAAAGTTTAATACCAGACTTGCTTTTATAAGGGTTGCTTTACCATGCTTCCCTATGCTTTACCAGACCTCTCTGTGCTTTACAATGCTTCCCTATGCTTTACCAGACCTCTCTGTGCTTTACAACCATACCTCTCTGTGCTTTCAGTGCTTACCAGACCTCTCTGTGCTTTACAATGCTTCTGTGCTTTTCAGTTCAGTCTCTGTGCTTTACAAGACCTCTCAGTCTCTTTACAGTTCTTCTCTGTGCTTTCAGTCTCAGTCTCTCAACCTGCTTTACAATGCTTCAGTTCAGACTCCTCTGTGCTTTCAGTCTCTGTGCTTTCAATTCAGTCTCTGTGCTTCAGTTCAGTCTCTTTGTTTAAGTTCAGTCTCTGTGCTTCAGTTCAGTATCAATTCAGTTCAGTCTGCTTGTGTAGTTTGCTGACTCTTCATTCAGGATATGGTGGTGTATCGAAATAGAAATTAAACTGAAGTTTAAACAACAGATTATAGCTCCATCTCAGTGTTTATGTAAACAGTCCCAATATTCTCTCGCCGCGTGGTAAAGCACGTTCCTATTCCGCTGGAGCGAAACATAAACTGCTGATCGGCGTGGCGCCAGATATTTTCTGTTCTGGTTTTAATATCTCCACCCGAGGGGTCACTGTTTTTTTCATTCCAATCATTATGTTAAGATTTTACATCAATAATTTGTTGTTAAATTGTGTAAGCAGCCTATAGTATGACACCTGGAGGTCTAGCAGTCTGCGGTCTGGTAGTGTGGCTGTGCGGTCTAAAGTGCTGGATATAAGTTTCAGTCTCTCTGGAGGTGTGGGTTTCAATCCCACCACTGCTATCTGGAGTTTACATCACCCCTGCCCCCCTTTTCACAAGAAGCAAGAGGACTTGTGACTCTCTAGAGACAAAGGACCAAATGCCACTGCATGTTTCAATACACCAATTCTAAGGACGTCAGCTGAAGCATTTGAACTGCTGTTAATTATTCTAATTTTTTTTACAAATGAATCAAGATGATAATAGTTGTTGTTGTTGTTGTTGAATTGCACAAATTGTGACTCTCTAGAGACAAAGGACCAAATGCCACTGCATGTCTTGATACACCAAGTCTAAGGAAGTCAGCTGAAGCATTTGAACTGCTGTTATTATATTTTTTTATAAACACGAGTTGTTGTTGAATTGTACTAGCAGTGTATATTATGGAACCTGTGGGTCTGGGAGTTTGAGACTTTGTGTTGTGGTAGTGTGGCCGAGCGGTCTAAGGCGCTGGATTTAGGCATGCCTCTCTGGAGGTGTGGGTTTGAATCCCGTCACTGCCATAGGAAGATTTTTTCACCCCTGCCCCCCTTTTCCCAAGAAACAAGAGAACTTCTCTCTGGAGGCATGGGTTTGAATCCCATCACTGCCATAGGAAGTTTTTTTCACCCCTGCCCCCTTTTTCCCAAGAAACAAGAGAACGACTTGTGACTCTAGAGACGAAGGACCATCTGCCACTGCGTGTGTCTTGATACACCTATTCTAAGGAAGTCAGCTGAAGCATTTGAACTGCTGTTAATTATTATATATTTTTTTTACAAATACATCAAGATGATAGTAGTTTTTTTTTTTTTTTTTTTTAATTGTTTATCTTATCCCATTTTATTCCCCCCCAAAGGAAATAAAACGAGATAAAATGAAAACAACAATAATAATAATCAAAATAAATAAATCCAGTTAAAGGTTTTCTTTTTAAAAATAAAAACCTTCAACTAAAAAAATATAATAAAAATAAGAAACAGGGCAGACAAAAGTGCCTGCCCTTCCCCTACTCTGCCCAAGGCAAGAGCAGGGGATTTTTAAAACAAAACGATTTTTAAAACAAAGTCAAAAACAGTTTTTCAAAGCAAAAATAATTTTAAAATAAACTAGATAATGTGCTCTTAATTATAAAATCAAAAAGCACCTAAAATAAAAGTGAGAAAGCAAAGTTAAAATTGAAAGAAGGAAAAAAATAAAAATCAATCAAAAGGAAAAAAATCCAAAATGGCCACCCCCCTGCACTTACAATGCAAGTGCAGGGAGACAAACAAACCAAAACAAACAAAGACTTATTTTAAAGAAAAGAACCGTTCAAAAACTAAAATTATTTAACTAAAAGGTGCACCACTACTTTAAACAAATGAAAAGAACCAAAAATTTTCCAAAATAAAACTTTAAACAACTGTTTTTTAAAATTTTTCAAAAGGATAAGCAGGAGCTCCACTAATCGGTGACCTGCTCCAAACGACACAAAAACAGGCCTATTTAAATGCCTAAAAGGCAAACTTCACCTCCAGCCGTCATTTACGACGGCTGGAGAAAAAAATATCCTCTTTCTTTACGATATTAATCCTCTTAATAGAGGATGCTAAATAGTTAGGCATTTAACTAAATCAATGAAAACCGGTCAAAAAGTCTGCAAATTAAATGTTCAGAACAAAAGGGGAGGTGGTACAGAGCACGCCCCCTAGAGTCCACTGGTCGACAAACGATGCCATGTCGCCAGCAGACTCCGCGTGGGCGTGCTCTAAATTAATCCGGGAACGGAGGAGGGCCCTGAACATGGCCCCGCAGTCAAAGAGACCTTCCCCGCTCATCTTCCGCTTCCTGGTCTTGTAAATGGCCAGTTTAGCAAGAGCCAGGAGCAGATTGACGAGGAGGTCTCTCTTTTTGCTGGAGCCACGAACAGGGTGCCCGAAGATGAGGAGGGTGGGGGAAAAGTGCAGCCAGAACTGCAGCAAGAGGTTCTTCAGCAGCAGGAAGAACGGCTGCAGCCTGGCGCATAGAAAATAAATATGAGCCACCGACTCGGACTGACCGCAGAAAGGGCATGCGGCGTCCGAGTCGGTAAAGTGACGCAGGATCTCTCCTGACGCGAGCGCTCCGTGCAGGACCCTCCATCCCAGGTCCCCAGCTCCCCTGGAGACCAGCGGGGAGTAAAGGGCCTCCCACTGGGGACCGACGCCCTCCGGCGGTCGGAGGGTCTCCCGCCAAGCGGTGTCTCGGCGGGAGACGAGGGCGGGGAAATGGAGGGTGTGGAGCGTCATCGCGTACAGGGTCCTCCTCGACGCCGATGGCAAGGGGGTCGAGGAGAACTGCGAGATCCTGCTCAGGTTGTTCTCGAGGGGAGGCCGAGGGGGGTCTCGGGCCTTGGGTTCGATCAGCAGGACTGGAGAGCCGGGGGTAGGGGGGGTGGGGGTAGATGGCTCGCCGGTCCTGAGAACTCCCTCGAGATACCTGACAGAGTCTGGGTGCAACGCTGCTTTGCACTCCCGGATCGCTCGGCCGGCCGTCCAGACGGTCCTTCGAGCCGCCCTGGCGGCGAGCGACTCGGTCGTCAGCCACGCCGAGCGTTCGCGATCCAGGAGATCCCAGACTCTGGTCACATTGGCCGAGATCAGCGCGCGCCACACCGAGGGGGACTCCAAGGCCTGGGCACCTAGGTGGGGGTTGTGCAGCAGGGGCTCCAGCAGGAGTCCTTGTCCCTCGGTCGGCACGGTGTCTCGGCCGACGGAAAACATGCTCCGGGTCCCGAGCAGGTCCTGGTAGAAGACCGGCAGCTCGGGGAGACGGATTCCCCGCAGGTCGATCCAGAAGAGCTGCCGGTCGTAGCCCAAGTCGTGCAGCTGGCGCAAAAGGACTGACGCCAGCGTGCACCACTGCGGGGCCGGGTCTGCGTATAGGTATCTCTGCAGGGTCTGGAGGCGGAAGGTGTGCACCTGGCTCCTGATGCACACCAACCCCTGCCCCCCCTCGGCGAGAGGGAGGCTCAGAACCGCCACAGAGACCCAATGCTTTCCGGCGCAGAAGAAGTCAGTCAGCTTCCTCTGGACCCTGGCCACAAACTCAGGGGGCGGGCTCAGGACGGTGAGTCGATGCCAAAGCATCGACGCCACCAGTTGGTTAATGACCAGAGCCCTTCCCCTGAAGGAAAGCAGTTTCAGCAGACCCGACCACGACCTCAGTCGCGCAGCCACCTTGTCCTCCAACTCCGTCCAGTTGGCGGCGAACGAGGCCTCCGCGGGGCTCAGGTGGACTCCCAGTTATTTATAGCTGTCCGCGCTCCACTGGAACTGCTGGAGCGCGGCAGGGAGGGAGTCCACCCGCCAGGGACCTACCAGTAACCCGAAGCATTTGGTCCAATTGATCCTGGCAGAGGACGCGGCAGAGTAGACGCTCTGGCAGCTCCGCATACTCTCCAGATCAGCCGGATCCGAGGCCACCAGGAGCACGTCGTTGGCGTAAGCCGACAGGACCACCCTCGTGTCCGGCGCGCCGAGCGCCAACCCCGTGAGCCTCCCGCGAAGGAGGCAGAGGAAGGGCTCGATGCACAGCGCGTACAGTTGTCCGGACAGAGGGCAGCCCTGACGTACTCCTCTCCTGAAAGTGAGGGGCGCGGTCAGGGACCAGTTGACTTTAATTAAGCACTCGGCAGAGGCGTACAGCATCCGGAACAGGCCCACGAAGCGCGGCCCGAATCCGAATGCTCTCAGGGTTCCGAAGAGATATTCGTGATCCACCCGGTCGAACGCCTTCTCCTGATCCAGGGAGAGGAAGGCGACCGACCGACCGGTCCTCCTGCAGTAGTGCAGGAGGTCCCGAACCAGGAAGATGTTGTCGAAAATCGTCCGGTTCGGGATCGTGTAGGACTGGTTGGGGTGGATCACGTCTGCCAGCACGGACTTGAGCCTCGGGGAGGCGGCCTTGGCCACGATTTTGTAGTCCGTGCATAGCAGCGAGACCGGGCGCCAGTTCTTGAGGCAGCGCAGATCCCCCTTCTTGGGCAGGAGCGTGATAACGGCCCGCCTCATCGAAAGGGGCATCTCCCCGGTCTCGTAGGCTTCCGCCAGGACCCGCGCAAAGGCGGGCCCCAGCAAGTCCCAAAACTTCTTGTAGAACTCCACGGTCAGCCCGTCGATGCCCGGCGATTTGTTGTAGGGCATCTGACTGAGGGCGTCGGTGAGCTCGGCCAGGGTCAGGTGGCCCTCGAACTCGTCCCGCACGCCCCCGCTGACCGTGGGAAGCCCGTCCCACAGAACCCTGCACGCGTCGGAGTCGACGGGATCCGGAGAGAAGAGGGCAGAGTAGAAGGCCCTGGCCCTCTCGTTCACGCTCTCCGGATCCGTCAGAAGGGAGCCGTCCTCCGCCAGGGGGCAGGTGATGTTTTTACGGTCTCCCTTCTTTTTCTCCAACGCGTAGAAGAAGTGTGTGCTGCGGTCCATCTCCCGAAGGAACTGGACCCGCGAGCGCACAAACGCCCCCCGGGACCGCTGGAGCTGCAGGTCCCGCAGGGTGCTCTTCTTCTAGGGAGCCGTCCTCCGCCAGGAGGCAGGTGATGTTTTTACGGTCTCCCTTCTTTTTCTCCAACGCGTAGAAGAAGTGTGTGCTG
>NW_024474487.1:0-6526 GCF_017654505.1 Polyodon spathula
CGGTCCATCTCCCGAAGGAACTGGACCCGCGAGCGCACAAACGCCCCCCGGGACCGCTGGAGCCGCAGGTCCCGCAGGGTGCTCCTCTTCTCCTCGTACGCGCTCTGCTCGAGTTGGTCCCCGCGAGCCAGGCGGCTCTCCAGACCGAGCAGCTCCCTTTCCAGCCGCTCGATCCGCGAGTCCCTCCGCCTGCTCGCGCCCCTCGTGTACTCCTGACAGAGGATCTTGATCTGCGCTTTCCCCACGTCCCACCACTGACGCCACGTGGGGAAGCGAGATCGCCTGCCGTGCCAGACCGTCCAAAAGTCCCGGAAAGACCGCTCAAAGCGCTCGTCCTCCAACAGGCTGTTGTTGAAGTGCCAGTAGGCAGCGGCGTGCCTAGCTGGCGCCACGGCCACCGTCACGACCACCAGGTTGTGGTCCGTGAACGGCGCCGGCCTGATGTCGGAGGAGCGAACGCAGTGAGCGTGGTTCCGCGAGACGTAGAACCTGTCGATCCGGGACTGGGACACCCGCCCCTCCCTCACCCGGGTGTAGGTGAAGGCCGAGGCGTCCGGGTGTTGCCACCGCCAGATGTCCACCAGAGAGAGCCGAGCGATCAGCTCTCTCAGGGCCGCCGACGAGAGCGGGTAGGGTTCCCGCCCCACCCGGTCCGCGGCCTCGAGGGTGCAGTTGAAGTCCCCCCCGAGGACCACGAGCTCGTCGGCGCCGATGGTGTTCAGGTGGGCGGACATCTGGCGGAAGAATTGAACCCTCGCCGGACCCGTGGACGGAGCGTACATGTTCAAGAGGTGAACGGTAGCATCCCCGTCCCGGATCCGGTGGTGTAAGAGACGGCCCGGCACGACGTTGACCACATCGAGTACCGTCGGAACGAAGGACCCGGAGAAGAGCGTCGCCACCCCACAAGATGACTCGGTGAGGTGGCTAAACGACACTCTCCCCCCCCACTCTAGCAGCCAGTTGGCCTCGGCCTGCGGTGTCAAGTGGGTTTCCTGCAGGAAGCACACAGAGTAACCTCCCTTTTTCAGGTAGGAGATTACCTGGGCCCTGCGGAAATGGTCCTTGCACCCGTTAACATTGACGGTACTGATGGCATACATGGTCCTCTGTCAGGAGCGGCTGGCGACACTCACGGGAGACCCTGAGATCTCCCGAAGTTCACCAGCTGGTCGTGCAGCTTTCGGGCACGAATGTGCACGCACGTGCCCGAAGTCTTGCTGGCGTGGCCGGCCCTGAGGAAGGATCTCACAGAGTTTAGGACTCTCTCGAAATCCCCCCATTTGTCCAGGGCCAGCTGAACCTTATCCCTGCGGTGGGTGGTGGCCTCCAAGAAGTCCAGGAGCTCCGCCGCAGGGATGTTCGGAGAAGAGGCGGACAGAGCCTCCGAGCCCGCGCCGCACGTGGACTTCGACTCCTCCTCCCTCTCCTCCGGTTCTCCACCGCCCCCCTCGCGGTGAAGAAGCACAACGCACTCACGTTGGTGAGTGAGCGCGTTGCGTCTTATTTTTATTTTCACCGAGTCTCCCGGCGTCCCACCCCCAGAGGACGGCGCGGGAGGCATCGGCGGAGGGACCCTCGCGGGCGTCGTCTGCACCCTGGATTTAGGGGGCGCAGACGGGCGCTCGACGCACGCCGCCAAACCCGACGGCTTGGGTCCCTCTTTCGGGGGCCGAGGCACGGTCTCAGGCCCGTCCCCGACCCTCGGAGGGAGGGGATCTACCCTCTCGGGTTCTTCCCCGCCCTCGGCCGCGGCCACCGGCTCTTTCAGGGGCTCCTCCTGCGCCCCCTCGGTGACCGCGACGGAGACCGGCCCCTCGGCGGTGGGTCGGGGACCGATCTCGCGGCTCCTTTGCGCTTCCGGGAGGGGATCTACCTCAAGGGCGGCGTCTTCTGCCCTCTCCGGTTCTTCCCCTCCTTTCCGCGCTCCGGCAGCCGACACGAGCGCGGGCTCCTCGGAGCCCGCCTCTGCCTCGGCGGGTGTTTCAACGCCCCCCTCCGCGGCGGCGCGAGAACCGGAGCTCTCGTCCCCGCAAGAGAGGGACGCCCGAGGCAGTTTTGGTTTTTTCTTTGAGAGGGGAGGCTCTTTTCCCCCCTCCGGCCCCTCGGCGGGGGTCTCTTTCGCGTGCTCCCCGGAGCACGTTTCCGCCTCGGGGCCAGAGTCCATCTCCTCGCCGGAGTCGGCAGGAGGAGGCGGGTCTTTTTCCGGGAGGGGCGTTTCCTCGCCCCCCTCCTGCCCCTCGGCGGTGGTCTCCCGGATGGGCTCCTCGGGAGCCGACTCGGCCACAGGGGCCGAGACCGCCTCCCCGCCAGAGAGAGGGACCCGGGGCGGATCTTTCTCCGGGAGGGGCGTTTCCTCGCCCCCCTCCTGCCCCTCGGCGGGGGTCTCCCGCATGGGAGCCGGCTCGGCCACGGGGGCCGAGACCGCCTCCACGCCAGAGAGAGGGACCCGGGGCGGATCTTTCTCCGGGAGGGGTGGTTCTTCACCCCCCTCCGGCTCCTCGGCTGGGGTCTCCCGCATTTCCGCGGAGCCCGCTTCTGCCTCGGGGGTTGGTTCAGCCGCCCCCTCTTCGGCAACACCGGGTTCTGGGCCCGTGTCGCGGTCGGAGGAGGACGGCGCCCGAGGCAGCCGCTCCGCGGAGGAGCCCTCCTTCGCCCCCTCGGCGCTCCCCGCCGCGGCCGGCCCCTCGACGATGGAGTCGGGGCCGACGTCCGCGGTCTCTTGCGGCGCGGGGAGGGGAACCGCCTCGAGGGCTTCTTCCGGTCTCTCGGCGGTGGCTTCCTCCATGGGCTCCGCTTCTTCGGCGGAGCCCCGGACCGCCTCGGCAGGTGGATGTTTCTCCCCCTCTTTGGCATGACGAGGGCCGAGGCCCCCGTTGCCGGTGGAGGGGGGACGCCGAGGCGGGCGTTTGGGTTTCGGGGGGCTTTCTTTCGTCCCCCCGGGGACCCTCGCCAAGAGACCGGTTTTAGTGCACTTATGTGCACAGGTGGGGAAGAGGGCTTGTGCTTTCCTCTTCCCCCTTATGCCGCCAGAGAAGGTCCCCCGCCCCGTCGCGGCAGCGGGGAGCTCGCCTTCGGTGGCGTTTCTTTCCACCCGCTCGGGGAGGAGATGTTTTATTTTACGGGCGGCTTTGCCGCCCTGCCTCGCAGGGGGTTCCGGCGAGGGAGTCTCCTTTTCGGGAGCGCCCCCTGACCCGCCGCCAGACGACGAGGCGGCGGGTTTCGTCTCCCCCCGCTTGGCCTCCCCGGCGGACCCGGCCGCCGCCGCCTTCTTTTTGCTGCGGCCGGCGACCACGGTCCACCCGGCGGCTTTCTCCCCCGGCGCGCTTACGGTAGGCGCGGAGGGTCCGGCCGCCTCGGGGGCCTCCTCCCCCTTCCCCCCCTTTGATGTTACCGGGAGGGGGGCGGGTGTTGTCTTGCCCCCCTCCGCGGGCCTCTTTGAGGGCCCCGGGGGCGAGGTGGACTCGGAGGGGCGCGGTGCGGGCGCGGGTGGCTTTGCGCCCTGCTGGAGCTTGGGGCACCTCTTCTTCTGGTGCCCCAGCTCCTTGCAGTGGTAGCACCGCACCTCCTCCGATGAGTAAAAAATGACATAATTGGTCCCCTCGAAGGGGACCACGAAGCTGCCCTCCGCCACGTCCTGACCCGCCAGTTGAATGGTCACCTGGCGGCGGAATGATAAAATGTGGCGGAGGTGCTGGTCTTTGCAGCCTAGGGGGAGGGGGTGGATAGATGTCTTTATCTCCCCCAAGGCTTGCAAATGGGGCCTGAGCAGGTCGTCCTTCAAGAAAGGTGGCACGTTTGAAAGGACAACCCTAGTGCCCAGGCCCGCGAGCGGTTCGACGGGGATAAAAATCCCCGCCACCGCGAGACCCCTCTCGATTGCCGTGTTCGCGGCGGCCTCCGATTTTAAGAAAAATACGGCTTTCCCGTACATTTTAGAGGCCGCCACGATCGCCGATGGCCCCACCACCTTGGCCATGGCCTTGACAAAGCCCTCAATCGAGAGGGAGTCCTTCAGGAGGCACCGGACTCCGTGCCTCCTGGTAATGTTTTTAAAAGGTGCTGCACCTTCCGCTGCAGCCACCTTTGCCCACTTTATCGGGGCTTCTTGAGCTTGCCCGCTCATTTTTTAAAATTTTTTATTTTTATTTATTTATTTAAACAAAAACAAAACAAAACAGACAGACTCACCCCTGCACTCCAATAGTGCAGGGGTGCGCAAAACAAAATAGGAAAAAAGGACTAAAGTTTTTTTATTTATTTATTTTTTTTTTTTTTTTAAATAAACAAACAAACACACACATGCACCCCTGCGCTCCAATAGCACAGGGGCACAAACAAAAATGAAAAATCAAAAAAACAAAAGAAAGGATTTTTTTTTTTTTTTTTTTTTTTTTAAACTTATCCTGTTTTATTCCCCACCCAAGAAAATAAAACGAGATAAAATGAAAACAATATAAATAATCAAAATAAATAAATCCAGTTAAAGGTTTTCTTTTTTTTAAAAATAAAAACCTTCAACTAAAAAATATAATAAAAATAAGAAACAGGGCAGACAAAAGTGCCTGCCCTTCCCCTACTCTGCCCAAGGCAAGAGCAGGGGATTTTTAAAACAAAATGATTTTTAAAACAAAGTCAAAAACAGTTTTCCAAAGCAAAAATAATTTTAAAATAAACTAGACAATGTGCTCTTAATTAAAAAATCAAAAAGCACCTAAAATAAAAGTAAGAAACCAAAGTTAAAATTCAAAGAAGGAAAAAAAATAAAAATCAACCAAAAGAGAAAAATCCAAAATGGCCGCCCCCCTGCACTTACAATGCAAGTGCAGGGAGACAAACAAACCAAAACAAACAAAGACTTATTTCAAAGAAAAGAACCATTCAAAAACTAAAATTCTTTAACTAAAAGGTGCACCACTACTTTAGATAAATGAAAAGATCCAAAAGATTTCCAAAATAAAACTTTAAACCACTGTTTTTTAAACTTATACAAAAGGAGAAGCAGGAGCTCCACTAATCGGTGACCTGCTCCAAACGACACAAAAGTAGGGGGAGTGGCAAACACTGTTGCAGCAGCAAAGGTCATTCAGAATGATCTAGACAAGATTCAGAACTGGGCAGACACATGGCAAATGACATTTAATAGAGAAAAGTGTAAGGTACTGCACGCAGGAAATAAAAATGTACATTATAAATATCATATGGGAGATACTGAAATTGGAGAAGGAATCTATGAAAAAGACCTAGGAGTTTTTGCTGACTCAGAAATGTCTTCATTTAGACAATGTGGGGAAGCTATAAAAAAGGCTAACAAGATGTTCGGATACATTGTGAAAAGTGTTGAATTTAAATCAAGAGAAGTTATTTTAAAACTGTACAATGCACAATGACCTCATCTTGAATACTGTGTGCATTTCTGGTCACCTCGCTATAAAAAAGATATTGCTGCTCTAGAAAGAGTGCAAAGAAGAGCGACCAGAATTATTCCGGGCTTAAAAAGCATGTCATATGCAGACAGGCTAAAAGAACTGAATCTGTTCAGTCTTGAACAAAGAAGACTACGCGGCGACCTAATTCAAGCATTCAAAATTCTAAAAGGTATTGACAGTGTTGACCCAAGGGAGTTTTTCAGCCTGAAAATAGAAACAAGGACCAGGGGTCACAAATGGAGATTAGACAAAGGGGCATTCAGAACAGAAAATAGGAGGCACTTTTTTACGCAGAGAATTGTGAGGGTCTGGAATCAACTCCCCAGTAATGTTGTTGAAGCTGACACCCTGGGATCCTTCAAGAAGCTGCTTGATGAGATTTTGGGATCAATAAGCTACTAACAACCAAACGAGCAAGATGGGCCGAATGGCCTCCTCTCGTTTGTAAACTTTCTTGTGTTCTTATGTTCTTAATATGTAACGACTATTTTGGGACTGTGAAAGAAAACTCTTGACCCTTCTTGAACACAGTATTCAGCTGCACTATCGCCATAAAATGGACGGTGAAACAAACAACGAACTACTGCAAGGTACGTACCTCTAGGTTTAGAATTGTAATGTTTGAAATGTGTTTTAACTCTGTGTGTAAACCCTATGTTTAGAAATGTTTGCATGGAAATGTATTTTGCTACGTTTATGGAAATGGGTGTTTTAATTTGTGAAATGAAGGCCCTAGCGGATTTACGATGCATTGGGTCTGTAACTCTGAGATATAAATACATACTTAACATTTGGAATTTTAGTTAAGTATTATTATTATTATTATATATTTTTCATATTTTATAGATATCGAGGAGCTTATAGAAGGTCATTTAATTTCATAATGAGGTAGTGCTTGATCAGGACAACATCCAGACCACCACGATGAGCCCTTTGACCCCTTCCTGGGTCCTAGAAGGTCGAAGCGACGCGGGTACGTCACACACACGCGTCATACCTAAATATCGCGATTTTTTTTTTCTCAAAGTATTCACGCTGACTTTAAATTACAGATGGACCCTCCAGAGATCAGATACAAGTCAAATTCCCAACACAAG
>NW_024474488.1:0-3774 GCF_017654505.1 Polyodon spathula
GTGAATCTGTGTCTGTATGAGAAGCTGTGTCTGCCTGTATGAGAAGCTGAACCTGTATGAGAAGCTGTGTCTGTATGAGAAGCTGTGTCTGTATGTGAAGCTGTGTCTGTATGAGAAGCTGTGCCTGTATGTGAAGCTGTGCCTGTATGAGAAGCTGTGTCTGTATGTGAAGCTGTGTCTGTATGAGAAGCTGTGTCTGTATGAGAAGCTGTGTCTATGAGAAGCTGTGCCTGTATGAGAAGCTGTGCCTGTATGAGAAGCTGTGCCTGTATGAGAAGCTGTGCCTGTATGTGAAGCTGTGTCTGTATGAGAAGCTGTGTCTGTATGTGAAGCTGTGCCTGTATGAGAAGCTGTGTCTGTATGAGAAGCTGTGTCTGTATGTGAAGCTGTGCCTGTATGAGAAGTTGTGTCTGCCTGTATGACAAGCTGTATCTGTATGTGAATCTGTGTCTATGAGAAGCTGTGCCTGCCTGTATGAGAAGCTGTATCTGTACAAGAAGCTGTGGCTACCTGTATGAGAATCTGTCCCTGTATGTGAAGCTGTGCCTGTATGAGAAGCTGTGTCTGTATGAGAAGCTGTGTCTGTATGTGAAGCTGTGTCTGTATGAGAAGCTGTGCCTGTATGAGAAGCTGTGCTGTATGTGAAGTGAAGCTGTGAGAAGCTGTGTCTGTATGAGAAGCTGTGTCTGTATGAGAAGCTGTGCCTGTATGAGAAGCTGTGCCTGTATGAGAAGCTGTGCCTGTATGTGAAGCTGTGTCTGTATGAGAAGCTGTGCCTGTATGTGAAGCTGTGTCTGTATGAGAAGCTGTGCCTGTATGAGAAGCTGTGTCTGTATGTGAAGCTGTGTGCCTGTATGTGAAGCTGTGTCTGTATGAGAAGCTGTGTCTGTATGTGAAGCTGTGTCTGTATGTGAAGCTGTGTCTGTATGAGAAGCTGTGTCTGTATGAGAAGCTGTGTCTGCCTGTATGAGAAGCTGTGCCTGTATGAGAAGCTGTGTCTCTGTATGAGAAGCTGTGTCTGTATGAGAAGCTGTGCCTGTATGAGAAGCTGTGCCTGTATGAGAAGCTGTGTCTGTATGAGAAGCTGTGCCTGTATGAGAAGCTGTGTCTGTATGTGAAGCTGTGTCTGTATGAGAAGCTGTGCCTGTATGAGAAGCTGTGTCTGTATGTGAAGCTGTGCCTGTATGAGAAGCTGTGTCTGTATGAGAAGCTGTATCTGTATGTGAATCTGTGTCTATGAGAAGCTGGGTCTGCCTGTATAAGAAGCTGTGCCTGTATGAGAAGCTGTGTCTCCTGTCTGTGAAGCTGTGTCTGTATGAGAAGCTGTGTCTATGAGAAGCTGTGTCTGTATGTGAAGCTGTGTCTGTATGAGAAGCTGTGCCTGTATGTGAAGCTGTGTCTGTATGAGAAGCTGTGCCTGTATGAGAAGCTGTGTCTGTATGAGAAGCTGTGTCTGTATGAGAAGCTGTGTCTGTATGAGAAGCTGTGCCTGTATGAGAAGCTGTGTCTGTATGAGAAGCTGTGTCTGTATGAGAAGCTGTGTCTGTATGAGAAGCTGTGTCTGTATGTGAAGCTGTGTCTATGAGAAGCTGTGTCTGCCTGTATGAGAAGCTGTGCCTGTATGAGAAGCTGTGTCTGTATGAGAAGCTGTGTCTGTATGAGAAGCTGTGTCTGTATGAGAAGCTGTGCCTGTATGTGAAGCTGTGCCTGTATGAGAAGCTGTGTCTGTATGAGAAGCTGTATCTGTATGAGAAGCTGTGTCTATGAGAAGCTGTCTGCCTGTATATGAAGCTGTGCCTGTATGAGAAGCTGTGCCTGTATGTGAAGCTGTGCCTGTATGAGAATCTGTTTCTATGAGAAGCTGTGTGCCTGTATGAGAAGCTGTGCCTGTATGAGAAGCTGTGTCTGTATGAGAAGCTGTGTCTGTATGAGAAGCTGTGCCTGTATGAGAAGCTGTGCCTGTATGAGAAGCTGTGTCTGTATGAGAAGCTGTGCCTGTATGTGAAGCTGTGTCTGTATGTGAAGCTGTGTCTGTATGAGAAGCTGTGCCTGTATGTGAAGCTGTGTCTGTATGAGAAGCTGTGTCTGCCTGTATGAGAAGCTGTGTCTGTATGTGAAGCTGTGTCTGTATGAGAAGCTGTGTCTGTATGAGAAGCTGTGCCTGTATGAGAAGCTGTGCCTGTATGTGAAGCTGTGCCTGTATGAGAAGCTGTGTCTGTATGAGAAGCTGTCTACCTGTCTGTGAAGTTGTGTCTGTATGAGAAGCTGAGTTTATAAGAAGCTGTGTCTACCTGTATGAGAAGCTGTGCCTGTATGTGAAGCTGTGTCTGTATGAGAAGCTGTGTCTGGATGAGAAGCTGTGTCTGTATGTGAAGCTGTGTCTGGATGAGAAGCTGTGCCTGTATGTGAAGCTGTGTCTGTATGAGAAGCTGTGCCTGTATGTGAAGCTGTGCCTGTATGAGAAGCTGTGCCTGTATGTGAAGCTCTGGATATGAACCTGTGTCTGTATGAGAAGCTATGTCTGGATGAGAGGCTGTGCCTGTATGTGAAGCTGTGTCTGTATGAGAAGCTGTGCCTCTATGTGAAGCTGTGTCTGCATGAGACGCTGTGTCTGTATGAGAAGCTGTGCCTGTATGAGAAGCTGTGTCTGTATGTGAGGCTGTGTCTATATGAGAAGCTGTGTCCATATGAGACGCTGTATCTGTAAGAGAAGCTGTGCCTGTGTGAGAACATGTGTCTGTATAAGAAGCTGTTTCTGTTTGAGAAGCTGTGTCTTATTGAGGAGCTGTGCCTGTATGTGAAGCTGTCTCTGTATGAGAATCTGTGTCTGTACGTGAAGCTGTGTCTGTATGAGAAGCTGTGTCTTTATGAGAAGCTGTGTCTGTATGAGAAGCTGTGCCTGTATGTGAAGCTGTGTCTGTATGAGAAGCTGTGTCTGTATGTGAAGCTGTGCCTTTATGAGAAGCTGTGCCTGTATGTGAAACTTTTCCGGCACAATTCCTAGCAATGTGCTTGTCTCTACCGCAGTGCAGACACTTTATTAAATCCGTGTGTTTCCTCTATTTTAAATCTGAGAGCTACGTGTAGTTCTCCGTTCACATCTTCTAAAATCATACAGATTTGTCTGCGAAACGAAGCAATGTGTTTTAGCTCTGGGGATTTACAGCCAAGCAGGATTCTCTTGGGACTTGAAACAATCGGACCATATCGAGAAAGTGCATTCTCTATCAGATTGTTTTTTAAAAAAGGAGGAACATTTGAAAGAATTACCTTTCTGGAAGGAAATCCAACGGTAACACTAACAAAGGTACCATTTACTTTTTAGTCAAAAAAGCTGGAATTGATCCATTCATCTAGACACAGATTTAATGTTGCCGCACCCAACAACTTCACCTAATGCCTAAACACTCTGCTCTAAAGAAACGAACCCCTCCGGCACTATCTTCACCCCATGACGGCGGCTTCACTTTTCAAAAGTAAAGTTTGGGGGAGCTCCCCTCCCCCTTGAATTGGCCATGCTGACCTAAAGCTGACAAAGTCAGCTTACTTTTAGTTGCCACACAAAAAATACTAGACTTTAACCCTTAAGTATCACAAACAAATAAATATATATATAAACATAAAATCGAAAAAAGATGCTCATCTAATCGAACCAAAAAATTCTTCACACTCACAGCATTCATCACTACACAGAATAGACAGACAGATAGATAGATAGATAGATAGATAGATAGATAGATAGATAGATAGATAGATAGATAGATAGATAGACAG
>NW_024474489.1:0-3976 GCF_017654505.1 Polyodon spathula
AAATAAAGGATCTAAACGTCAAAGTCTCTCTCTCTCTCTCTCTCTCTCTCTCTCTCTCTCTCTCTCTCTCTCTCTCTCTTGTCTCTCTCTCTCTCTCTTTAAAAGATGAGAAAACGTCACTAGTAGACCTGCTGTTGTGTTGAGAACTAGTACTGTAGTTTAAAAAAAAAAAAAAAAAAAAAATAGTGTTGACTACTACTACTACTACTACTACTACTACTAATAATAATAATAATAATAATAATAATAATAATAATAATAATAATAATAATAATAATATCAGCTTACGTATTTGTTTCTTTTTCTTAATCTGTTGTTTTTCTGCAGTCTGTGTTCTTGTTCCCAAGTGTCCAGTCAATATTCAGATACAGGAATAATTCAGATTCGGGAATTATATAGAGCAGAGGTTCTCAAACTATGAGGGGCGGGGTCAAGGGAGCCAATGTACGTCACACATACATTGCGTGGTTAAACCCTTCTCACCACCCCAAGTAAACTTAAAAACATTATCAGCAGCGCGCGTACAGTGAATAAACAGCTTTAATGAGAAATGGGTCGTTTTGTGACAAAGGGAGAAAAACGTACAAGGCAAGCCGAGGTGAGGGCAGCAGCGGTGGTTCCATCAAAACGCAGAAGCCGAAAATATGACAAAGCATATTTAAAACTGGGCTTTACATGGTGCGGGTCCAGCGGTCCACCGAGCCTCAATGTGTTTTATGCGGCGAAATACTGGCATCTTGAAATAAGACACTCTACCTTAGTATCTAAACCCGTAGAGTTTTTTCAGAGGAAGGTCAATGGGTTTATTTCTTTATTTATTTATTGCATTTATATAGCGCTTTTATACAAAGTATCGCAAAGCACTGTACAGGACATAGCAGAAAAAAAGAACAAACCACAATGCATTTGTGTAGCATTTCACACATACAACTGCAACAATAAGACCATTTAAATAACAGTATACACATAATAATACAAAAGAAGCAATTTTAAAGTTACATTAAAACCCACTAAGATAAGAAAGTCAACAGGACAAAAAAAAACATATTTTAGTTGCTTACATTTGTACTCTTTTTGAATTAATACTTGTGAAACTCATACTGCTCTATATTGAACAAATCCCTTCTACATTTTTATTCTTCTTTTGCAACATATAGGATTTTCAGTTTGTTATATTGTTTTAGTAAACTGGGGAGGCACAGTTATTTTTTAATAGCTCAGGGAGGCTCACTATGACAAAGTTTGAGTACCACTGCTGTAGAGCATGACAGTGACACCTAGCGTCTCGTTGTAGAACTGCACGTTTAGCGTACAGCAGCCCCGCCCTGGAGAACATGACTGTAATTATCTAATGCAGGGCTTCTCAAACTCTGTCCTGGGGACCCCCTGTGTCTGTAGGTTTTCATTCCACCCAAGCCCTCAGTTACTTAACTAGACCTTCAACTGAACTACCTAAACTGATCATTTCCTTGAATTAGACATTTTTACTTGTTTTCAGATCTTAAACAGTTGCAGTTCAAGTTACTTAAAAATGTTATAGCTAACTTGAAATATGCAACTATTCAAGAGCTGAAAACAAGTAAAAAGGTCTAATTAAGAAAATGATCAGTTCAATTAAGGGTCTAGTTAAGTAATTGAGAGCTTGGTTAGAACGAAAATCAGCAGCGACGGGGTGTTCGAGAAGTCCTGATCTATACCAACCACTTGAGGACACATTAAATTCTGATCGAGCCACTATCATCCAAAATTAAATGATTTAGAAAATAAATATTAGAAACAAACAAAATCCACTGGGTGCACCTATGTGCAGTGCAGGAGTGGGTGGACCGTGACCCAAGGTGACTACACACGTGGGTGGGGGGGGTTCCTACACACGTGTCCCACCCCCCCCACCCCCCCAGGGATACAAGTAGTTTAATTGACCCCACTGTTGCACACACGTCCCCCCCACAACCCCCCTGGACCTAACACGACCCACCAGGCCCTCACACTGGAACCGGGGGGGGGGGGGGTGGGGGGGGGGGGGGGGTGTGCATGTGGGGGGCTGGGTGGGGGGGTGGGTGTGTTGGGTGGGGTGGCAGGCTGGGAGTGTGGGGGGGGAGTGTGCTGGGGGTGATGTGTGCAGGGGGGGGGGGGGTGGAGTGTGCTGGGTGGTGATGTGTGCAGGGGGAGTGGTGGGGGTCACTACACATCGGTCCCCCCCCCCACCACCCCGTCACCTAGCACACGTCCCCCCCCCCACCCCCACTCACCTAACTCCCCACCCCCTCCTACCCCCTCACTACACACGTCCCCCCCACCACCCCCACCACCCCCGCCCCCCACCAACCCCCCACTACACACGGTCCCCCTGTGCACCCCCCAACTACCAACACAGGGGTGGGGTGCGTGTGCTGGGGTGGTGTGGCAGTGCTGTGTGCAGGTGGGTGGTGAATGGGGCACATGATGTGCTGGAGGGTTGGTGGAGGAGTGGCAGGGGGGGTGGTGGGGGTGACCACTGGGGTGAGTGTGCGGGGGAGTGTGCTGGGTGGTGATGTGTGCAGGGGTGGTGTTGGGTGGGAGTGATGTGCTGTTGCAGGGGGTGGTGTGGGGGGTGGTGGGGTGTGGGGGGGGGAGTGTGGGGGTGGTGATGTGTGCAGGGGGAGTGGGGCTGGTGTGTGTGCCGGTGCTGTTTGGGGTGATGTGTGCAGGGGGCAAGTGTGGGGGTGGGCCCGTGTGGCCACTGTGGTTTCAGGGGTGTGTTGGGGGACCCCCTACAGACCCCCTCCGACCTCACCACCCCCCTTTGTCACACGACCCAGGTGAGTGACAACCCTACCAAAACGTGCCCCGGGTGAGGTGACACCAACCCCCTCACCCAGGGGGGGGGGGGGGTGGGGTGTGCTGGGTGGTGATGTGTGCAGGGGGAGTGTTGGGGGAGTGATGTGTGCAGGCTGGGTGGGGGGGTGGAGTGTGCTGGGTGGTGATGTGTGCAGGGGGTAGTGAGTGGGGGAGTGATGTGTGCAGGCTGGGTGGGGGGGTGGAGTGTGCTGGGTGGTGATGTGTGCAGGGGGAGGGGTGGGGGGGACCTCTGTGCTGGGTGGGTGCTAGGTGCTGGTGGGTTGTGCAGGGGAGTGTACCCGTGCCAGTGGGTCACCCCCCACCCTGACCTGTGCAAGGAACACACACGTCCCCACAGTGAATATAGGGGGGGGGGGGTGGAGTGTGCTGGGTGTGTGCAGGGGGAGTGTGGGGGAGTGATGTGTGCAGGCTGGGTGGGGGGTGGAGTGTGCTGGGTGGTGATGTGTGCAGGGGGAGTGGTGGGGGAGTGATGTGTGCAGGCTGGGTGGGGGGGTGAGTGTGTGCTGTGATGTGTGCAGGCCCTTCACTGTTCCCAACCATCCCGGTGGGTGACATTGTGCAGCCCTTACTACCGTCGACCCACCCCCACCACTGCACAACGTTCACCCCAGTGACCCCTCACGCCATCCGGGCCCCACCTTCACGCCACCACACCCAGGGGGAACTGGGGCGTGAGTGATGTGTGCAGGCCTCACACCCCCCCTCACTCACTACCCCCTGGTGGATGTCCCTGCAAACTGGGACCTTTCACACGGACCCGTGACCACACGTCCCCCTCACAACCCCCTCAGTGGGGGCCCACCCCCACCTCCACACCGAAAAAAAGTGGATTGTGCCCCGTCCCCCTTACCCCCCCAAGTGGTGCAGGGTGGAGTATGCTGGGTGAGTGATGTGTGCAGGTGGTGGGGGGTGGATTGTGCTGGGTGGTGATGTGTGCAGGGGCTGTTGTGGGGGAGTGATGTGTGCTGGGTGGTGATGTGTGCAGGGCTGTGGTGGGGGAGTGGAGTGTGCAGGGTGGTGATGTGTGCAGGGGGAGTGTGCTGGGTGAGTGATCTTGGTTGTGGGATGTGGTGGGGGAGTGATGTGTGCAGGCTGGTTGGGGGGTGGAGTGTGCTGGGTGGTGATGTGTGCAGGG
>NW_024474490.1:0-70000 GCF_017654505.1 Polyodon spathula
TTTTGCTGTAAAGGTTATGTATTTAATCACACAGATCAATGTAATGTAAAGCATTATTCAAATGCTGGCGGCACAGTAGACTGTACAGATCAGTGCTAAACGGTACATTTCTAAAAGGATAGTGGAAAACCTTTAAGCCACTAATGTACAGTACCGTATAACTGGAAATTATCGCTGGTATTAAATTTGCAGATTTGCTACCTTGGTAGAGTTTGACGGTTTTTGAATTTGCATTTATCACTAGCAAGTTCACAAGTTTTGTATTCTACTTTTTAATTAAAAAACATTCAAATACATGTTTACTTAATGAAATCTGTCTTCTAAAAGAGTATCTCATTTACAGTAACTACCGTTTAAATGCAGCATCTTTAATGTCACTGCAGCAACATGGAGAACAACAAAGAAGGCCTGTTGTTGACTGACCTTCCGGACGACTGGATCGAACTGCCCTAATAGGGGAGTTAGGTCAGGCATCTTGGAGGTCGCTTGTGCCGATGGTGGCGCCGGCATTTGTCAAAAGCACACGCAGAGGCGCACACAAAACAGGTCATAGATCATGTGGCGAAGTTAGAGCTCTCAATATATCAACAGCAGAGCAACTTTGTACCGTCTCAGTCCACAGTGATCCTGGGGATCAAATTGAACTCTGTGAGCATGCTTGCCTCACTGTCGGAAAACAGGATTCGGTCGTTGGAGACCACACTCTCCCTATTCAGAGAGGACGCTCTCCTACAGGTCAAACTATATCAAAGGTTGTTGGGGCTGATGGCAGCCGCCTCGAGAATCCTTCCACTAGGGCTGCTGAGAATGCGCCCGCTTCAAGCCTGGGTAAATACGCTCAAGGTGCACCCGGTCCGAGATAGGTACAGTCTGGTGCGAGTGTCCAGACAAGGCCGGAAGACACTGGATTGGTGGCTCCGTCCCGGCAATCTGCGCCTCGGATCTCCCCTGGGATCCCCTCACAGAAGGGAAGTGGTCACTACAGACGACTCCAGTCTAGGCTGGGGAGCGGTCTGGAATGGGAGAGGAATAGGAGGTCAGTGCAAGCGCACATAAATGCACAAGAGCTGCAAGCAGTGAGCCTGGCGTTATCACATTTTCACCAGCAATTAGCACACAAACATGTGCTGGTCCAGACGGACAATACGACAGTGGTAGCCTACATAAATCACCAAGGCGACCTGCGCTCACCGGGCCTTCACCACGCAGTGCACAGTGGTGAAACAGATTTGGGAGAGGTTTCGACCGGCACAAGTCGACCTCTTTGCCACAGCCGAGTCCACTCATTGCCCCCTATGGTTTTCTATGGAGAGAGACGGGGGCCCCCTGGGAGTAGACGTGCTAGCTCACCCCTGGCCACTGGGGCTCTTGTATGCGTTCCCTCCGCTACCATTAATACCCCTGACACTAGAGAGGATCAGGGTGGAGATAGCACAGGTTCTGATGGTTGCACCCAGATGGCCGAGACACCCCTGGTTTGTTCTCCTCTCTGACATGTTGTCGGATCAGCCGTGGCAGCTCCCGCTGCGCAAGGACCTCCTGAGCCAAGCAGAGGGGCTATTACGGTGCCCAAACTCCAACTCTGGGTCCGGTCGTTGAACGGAGCCGTCTTTTCAGACAAGGTTTGCCAGGCGCAGTAGTAGAAACACTACAGTCTGCTAGGGCGCCGAGTACTAGAGCCCAGTACTCATATAAATGGAAAGTTTTCCAAGACTGATGCCTTGCCGAAGGTCACGATCCGGTGACTTGCCTGCTTGAGATCATATTAACCTTCCTACAACACCTGTTTGACGCAGAAAAATCAGCGTCCACTTTGAAGGTATGCCTGGCAGCAATATCAGTGTGCCATGACAAAATTAACTCGGTGTCCCCTGGGGCACATTTCCTGGCAGTGCAGCTTCTTAAAGGGACTCGGAGGCTTCGTCCTCCCATGAAAAATATGGTCCCCAAGTGAGATCTAGAACTGGTACTGCGTGCCCTTATGGGTCCCTGTGACAAAAAGATAATAAGTTCTGGTGATAAATCTCCCTCCCGACTGGTGAGGGCGCTAAAGAACGGGAGGAGAAGTATCTGGATGGGCTGGCCTGACAGTTCGTTTCCGGGACCGGGAAGTCGGTCAGCCTGTTAAGAAGCGAGACTCTGTTGTAAGACCGTATTGACCTGAAAGGTAAACGAGGGGCAGCTGCAAAAAAAATAAGGCAGCTGCAATCGTTTACCTAGATGTCATGCGGGATGACATATAGGGGCCAGGGTAACGCTGATCTTTTCCTTTGTTTGGGCAAAATGCTGGAGAGAAAGAAGGATCAAAGGAGGAGCTTTCATTAAAAGAAAAGAAAGAGTGTTGCGTGTTGTTTTTGTCTGTGTAAATAACTGTCTGTGTTTTCACCGCTAGACAGCTAAACACACAAATCCGGAGCTGTCAGCGAGGGTCAGCACGAATCGGATCACCACTGCACCAAACATCATGAATTGCCCGTGTCTTCACCACCGCACACGCACGTCTGCGCTCACCCAGGACTTTTGACCTTGTATTTGTTTTTGTTCAGGACTGTGCCCTGTTTTTCTTATCCTCGCGCTTTACACATTGTTGTGTATTGCCGCGGATTTATTATTTTTCGGCCACCAGACCTGGATTATAAATAAAGCACCTTTTTCGCTGGATTACCGTTGTCTGCCTGTCACTCCTGCACCGCATCACCGCTACACCTGTTCCACTTACCAGCCACTTTGCCACAGTCCGCCATTTGAGCCCATGGTGTCAGCAGAACTGTGCCCTGTTTCATTAAATGTGGCATTTTTAATAGCCATTAAGTCTGCCAAACGAGTAGGTGAGCTTCATGCACTGTCCATTGATGACACATAGACAACATACGCTATGCCCAGTTCGGGCTCTGCGCTGTTAGTTGGATAGGACGGCATCCTGGAGACAGTCCAACCAGCTGTTTGTCTGCTACGGGTCCCGCTCTAGAGGTCGGGCCCTATCGAAGCAATGTCTAGCGCACTGGGTGACAGATGTGATATGGCCCATTCTACCAGGGGCCAAGCAACTTCGTGGGCTTCCTTTCATGGCGCCTCCTTAGATGAGTTATGCAATGCTGCTACATGGACAGGTAGTCAGACGTGTGTGCGTTTTTACCGCCTTGATGTGACAAACCGAACGAGACCCTCTCTGGGCTCTAGAGTTTTGCAGGCAGCATGCCCTTAGGCGTCATGTGGGCTCTGTTGCTATCGCCGTGGGGCTGTACTGTCGGTAATCTGGAGCCACGACAGCTTTGGTACAGCTTTCCCATTCGGTAATGGTTGTCATTCGAATTGAAAGGGAACGTTAGGTTATTACCATAACCCTGGTTCCCTGAAAAGAGAATGACAACCATTACCCTTTGAGGTCGTGTCCCCAGCTGACCTCTGTTTTCGAAAGAAAATGGCGATGTGCTACTGTGAGGACGTCCCTCTTCAACAGGAGGTGGGAGGGACTTCCCCCTCACAGCAGGGCCCTGATAGGGCAGCTTTTGCATATTTGCTCAGAGATTGACGGTCAGAGAGGCTCTTCCCATTCGGTAATGGTTATCATTCACTTTTCAGGGAACCAGGGTTATGGCAATAACCTAACGTTACTGGGCTTCACGAGGCATAGCCCCGGCACCTCTTCAGCTAGTTAAAAATATCATAAAGTGTTTTGCTCTCAAATGCGTTTTCTTACAGTTCTCAACACAGTCCGCTGCCAGGGACATTTAATTACTTTACGAGTTCAGCTACGTACCATGAAGAAGGGCCGCGACTCTATTGTCGTTCTTTATATACAAATAAGCTTAAGATGCTTTGAAAAACGTATTGAACGATACATGCAGATTCTTACAGTACCTTGCTTGATTGAATGAGTACACAACATGCTTCAATATGACAGCTGAACATTAATTTCAATAAACAACAAGTTTTTTTAATGAAAAGAAAATTGTAGCCTACTATACAATAGTGAAAACTGCCCTTTATTTTTAAATACCACTGCTTCCGATTATTATGTAGAGTGCGGTGTATGTTTTTTTTTTTTTTTTTTTTTTTTTTTTTTTTTTTTTTTTTTGACACAGTCGGCCTTCTGGAGTCACCTGAATGCCTTTCCACTTTTTACATTTGATTTCATTTTAAACCGTTTAAATACCAAACCACAATAAACCATAACAAACACTGTAATAGTGCATATACACAGAACAAAAAATAGTTGTCGGGGAAAATAAATAGTCGCACCAGGGTCCCTTTAATTTATTTTTCTGCACATACTACTACTTTGTATATGATGTAGAATACGTGATTATAAAATATATCACCAGTGCATGCTCTTTTATGTGCGGTTCATAAGAACGATATTATTGTCATTGCTTGCGCCCCGGCACCTCTTCCTTTACAAATTAAGCACTGGTGGTTACCGGTTACAAGAATCGTTGCTTCTTCATTGTTATTGTTTCTTTCATTACGTTCATTCCTATATCTAATGCGATGCTATTTTCATCTTTGAAGTTTAGGGCACTTTTACACACGTTTCTCAGGATACACATACTGACATTTTTTGAAAATTAAACCAGGTGATTTTCTCTCGTGCAGAATTTTGTCTTGCAGTGCTTTACTAATGATCTAAGAATACTGATAATTCAACGACAGCAATTGGCTTGCCAATTACAAATTCAATTAAAACACTTGAATCCTCACAATTTAAATACCCGCTCCCTTAGAACACAGACATATTGACTGCTTTTTTGTTTTGTTTTGTTTTTTTGGTTGTGTTTTATTTACAATAACGACGTTAGGGAGAGGGCAGGCAATGCTGCCTTTCTTCTTATTGGCCTGGGTCTTGAGGCTCACACAAGCTCTAGCTTCAGCTCATGATGGGCTGCAGGATGAAGCAGCTGTGAATTCCATGTCAGAGACAGGAAGCTTGGATCATGGAGGGACCTTGAGCTTGCTTACTGATTTAACCATTCCTTATGCTGAGGACCTTTTTTCTGAACAGGATTCCTTTTTGCCAAATAGAAAAGATAAACTTTCTGAGACTGTTGGTTATTCTGCAGATCAACAGAGGCAGTCTCTTGATCGTGTGTTTGCTGAGACTGACTCTGATGCTGCAAGCTATGGGCTATTTGATTTCAGCCAGCATTATAGGTATGATGAGGGTACACTTGAACAGCTTATGTTTTCCGATAGTGAGGATTTCAATTCTGATTTGACCAAGAACTCTGTCCCTTCAGTTGCTGTGGAGTACCCATTGGCTTCAGAAACTGAAGATGTGGACCATGCACTCTTTACTGATCAGAGTAATGACCCTGATGCTGACTTGCCTGAAGTCTTTGCATATGCAACTTCAGCTAAAGAGAATGAGTCTAACACCAGTGCCCTTGATTTTCTGGAAGTCAATGATTCTGTTAATCTTGCAGCAGGAATGGGTGTAGGTGAACATGGCAAAGCGCTTGACTCTTCTGACAACAATAAATCTGGTACCTATTCTGAAACCCTAGGCTATGATTCTGCTGCCTTTGCAGATCTTGAAAAGGAAGGCCCTGATACTTTACATTCCTATCATCTTGAGGACCTAGATACTGGTGACCTTAATGGAAAGCATGTTTCTTCTTTTGACTACTCTGTGCTTACTGATATAAATCTGGTGCTGGCTGAAGCTCTTTCTCCAGCTGTTAAGATTGCCAGTGAACTCAACTCTCCTGCCCTCCCTGGAGGTCTCAGGTTGCCAAGCAGTGTCTATGATGCCTCTGTAGGGCCCTATGGTGTATTTAATCTACCTGTTACCCAACAAGACCCTCCTCCCCATAGCACAGGAGAGCCCACCACCTTGGCTTCAGCAACTACATGCGGTGATGCAGACATGACCATCAGATTGTTTGGTGGAAGGTTGACAGACCTCAAAGTGCGAGGTAAGGGTTCTTGCTATCCTGGTATCTGTTTAATTCTGGAAGAGGTCTGGTTAACAAATCTCCTTGTAACTATTCCCCCCCACAGTCGCCTTTACATTGGTTGAAGCAAGCAAGATTACGCAGTGGTGCAGATACAAGGTGTTGGAGAAAAATGGAGTTGTCCACTTTACAACTGCCTTCAAAGGCTGCAATGTGAAGGCACTGGTAAGATTTAGGTTCTTTAACTTAAAAAGACTGCTACTTTGCCATCGGATATGAACTTGCTGGCCTTGTACAGTGTAAATGTTAAACCGACAAAGCAAATGCCACAGGACTGCTGTTCCACGTCTACAACTAACTTAAATGTTAATTGTGGCTCCTTGTGAACTAGAGAGTATTGGCTTTACAAGCGCAGATGCTGCTTATAATATTCCCATTCAACCTGATTTCTTCCCTTTGCTTCTAGGGTGGGCAATATGTCCTGACCCTGATGTGGAGAAACAACTATGTGCATATGTTCTGTCCAATTCCCACACCTGATGGCCCTATTACAATCTGTGGTGAGAGTAGCATGACCATCAAACTCCCAGCAGGACCAATAGAAGCTCTTCGTGTACAAAGTGAGTTGTTTCTGCTGCGCAATAAATGACAGCCTACTTTGGAATGTATGGGTGTAATTATTTTTGAACCATATACCTTGTTGCAACTAATTGCATTTGAAACTGTTGCATGTATGCTATAGTATATGTCCTTGAACACCAGGACTGCAGCATCCTCTTTGAGTTTTGGTTCAGATTTAAAGTACTGACTTGGTGTGGTGGTCAGTTTTGGGTGCACTTCAGTGATGGTATCTGGGATCTGTTATTTTATGTATTTTTGTCAGTGTTTTGTAGCTCTTCTGAGTAACTAAATGCAAGATGTATTGTGTCGCCAGTTTCCCATTACTGCTGCTGTGTAGCCAATTGAGAAATGCTGTCATGTCAAATCCTCACTCAATTCCTTCCAATTGTAGATAAATTCAACAAATGGGTATCCATTTACGAAGTTGCTGTTCAGTGCAAATATCAACTGTTGAGTGATTCAGAGGGAAGGATCACTTTCACTACTTCATACAATGGATGTCACGTGAGGAGAGTGGTACGTGTATCCTGCTTTCCACCAGTATAGGAAATATTATGCTCTATATACAAACAGCCTGCATGGTAGCCTAGGAAGAAAGGACCAAGCCGGTATTTCACTTGTGTGCCCATACAACATGTCTATAAATATAGAATGGGTTTATTTTCCCATATAAATATTGGAACTGTTGCTCAATTTGGCTGTTCACTTGCCTAATCTGAAACTAGGGTAGCCTTCCTACCCATAGGAACAGGATACTGTGAAGATTAGAACTCCAGTGATGCCATCTTGTTTTTGACCCTCTTAGATGGATCGCTATTTCTTTAACATCTACTATGAAATGGCTCCAGGGAAGCTAGGGCAGGCACTCCTGTCTTGTAGGACCGGAGTTAATGTTACAGTCCCACCTGAAGAGTCTTTGCCATCAGTGTTTTGTGCCAAGTCTGGCATGATGATCAAATTGCCTAAGGGAAGTCTTGATGCAGTCAAAGTGAGAGGTGAGTTGCATCTGTGTGTCAACCGACCCCTCCTTATTAATTGACATAATTGAAGTTGTGAACCATGCAAACATTCAATTGCAGAGGGTTCTTAGCTAGCTGGTTATAACTGAAGCCTCGAACAGACCTTGTATAATAAGCATGTGGACAAACTTGCTGTTCAGGGAACTCACGGAATTTGTCTTCTGCAGATGGGTTTGGCGAGGCAATACCTGTCGGTAGTATTGCCAAGAAATGCAATTATCAACTCATTCCAGTGAAGACTGGACACATCATCTTGATTGCTTCCTTCCAAAGCTGTCAAATTGCATTAGTGGTAAGAATATTGAATAATTTCTCCTTCCCCCCCTTAAGGCTATTAAATGTTGCTGCATGCTTCCAGTAAACTACTTCAGTACAAGCAATACTGAATATGCCAATAACAGAATCTCTCTCTTTCTTTTAAGGATGGTAGCTTTGCCTTGAGTATCCAATTCCAGCATGCTGATGGTGTAATGGGAGAGGTATCTGCACTTTGTCATGCTGGTGGACGGTCAAAACCAACTTGCCAACCTGAGAGCCCTGCAACTCCAGAAGTAACATCCAGTGTACTGTCTACAGTACATCCTGTAGATGTGTCTGCTACCATCTGCAACAAGGATGGCATGACAGTGGTTCTACCCAGTGGTCCTTGGTGGGGGATTGGAGTGAAAGGTGCGTTTGTTATATTCTCTCTCTCTCTCTCTCTAGGACAAAGCCTCCTGTGAATTCGCTAATGGAGGCACCTATACATACAGACTCGCAATTTTATTCCTTCACTCCCCTTGGTACCTTGAGGTGGGCATTCCGCAGCATTGATTATCACAACATTGGCCACTATTTTTGGGTCTTGGAAAGCCATTCAAACAACTGGTGACAGAGCACTGATGCCTGGTTTTAGCTGGTGTAAATAAGCAGTGCATGGTGAATGCGTCTTATGCTGTGTTCCTTTTTATCTTTTGGCTTAAAGCTGTAATGGAATTTCGGAGACTTGCACTTGCTGTAATGATGTCTTCTTTATTGCAGATCTTTCTGGCAAAGAAATCGTTGTGACTAGTGACTTTGCGGAACGATGCCATTACAATCTCTCTCTGCAACTGGAGAAAATAATATTTACAACTGCCTACACTGGCTGTTTTGTTGAGCAAGTGGCAAGTACATTTCAAGTGACATTAGAGCACTTCATGGTTACCTGGGGGCTAGCTTGATATGTAATCCTTAAATTTCAGTTTGACCTTGAGCTAACATGTTCATCCATGAAGTTGCATCGGGCTTTACTGGCCATTCTGTGTACATCCTTACATGGCAGTTGCTTGAGAAATTCAACTTTTACTCTTGGTCATTTTCTGTGTCTACTAGGGAGACAAGTATGTCCTGACTGTAATGTACAGGACAGCTACTTGGAATCGAGGGTCTGTGCGGATGGAATGCCCAACCAGTGCTGGAAGCCCTACAGAATTGCCGCCGCCTCTGACAGCCACTGTGGGGAAACCCATTCCTGTCTGCAGGTCCTCTAACATGACTGTGGTGCTGCCTGGAGGATCTCTGGATAAAGTCTTGGTACTAGGTGTGTTACAAGAAGGATGTGCATACTTGAACATTTTTACGATGGGGTACTTGCACTAGCAACTATCAAGGACTAGTCCTATCCTGGATGTGAACGCATGGACACATTTGTGTTGCAGGTGAACTCAACAGGCCAGTTAAAGTGATTGATGCACCCAAGTCCTGCAATTACAGCTTGGTGGAGAGAAGAGACGAGATCCTCTTCACAGCTCCATACAGCGCCTGTGATGTCAAGATCCTGGTAATTCTCTTCAGTGTTTGTGTACTCTACGCTATATAGGCAATTACACTGTCTTGATGTCTTGTGGCATAGTAGAACCCTGGAACTCTCTGGAACCTTTTTTAGTAAAGGTGGGGCTAGCTTATCTGAAGGTGACTCTTGAAAGCATGTTTGCCTTCAGCCAGCCTTTTGCATTTTAGATTTTGAGCACTGTCCTGACAACTTTGATTACCTAAATGACCCTGCTTTTGCTTCTGGCATGAAGTCTTTGTTCCTCTTTTTAGAAGTAGCATCAGATGGGGACTAGAGACTGGGGGATAGTGGCAGCTGCCTTCCTGTCACTGTTTAGTGTGTCTGGAGAACAACTTGTCTAATTGTCATTGAAGTTGGGGGCAAGTTCTAAATACAAATGGCCCTAATTCCAACCTTTCTAAAGCCAGAACAATTGTAGGAACAGTACTCCTGCATCCACTGGGACATTTGGAAGTGGAATGCCCAAGTGGTGCTGGTGAACAAAAACCAAACACTACCACTACAGGGACAAAGAATACCTACACCTTCCTCTTGATGCTTCCAACAAGATGAGTTTTTGAGGAACCTCAAAAGCAACCAAAAAAATTAGGAAGCAAACTTTGGTCCTCCCCCCCCCCCCAGCCACTGAGAGTTTCAAACCTGTACTACAAAGTACAGTGGCCCTGAAGTTCTCAAAACAGTGGGTTTTTCTTTTCTCCCTTGTGTTTACACAATCGTGGTCTTATAAGCCCACTTTGGTATGATTGTGTAAATACTATCCTGGTCCTTAAGGGGTTAACTAGGAGAATCGGAGCCATGTAGCTGGCCTAAATCGACTAGTAATTGGATTAACTAGCTCAGTTGAAATGTTCCCCACTATAATTGCTTGGTGTCAATGACGATGTTCCTGTGCCTACCCTTTCCAGAATAAAAACTATGTCTTGACTATAATCTACACAACTGCAGCTGGGATAAGAGGGATGGTGCAAATGGCTTGTCCAGCTGTAGAGACAACAACCCATACTACTAGGACTACAACTACTAGGAAGCCAGTGACTACTGGGAAACCTACAAAACCAACTCTCCCTCCCACTGCTGTCTGCAAAGCCTCCAGCATGACTGTAGCACTGCCCTCTGGGCCACTTCAGGTTTTGTTATGGAGTGAGTGTGAATTCAGTTCTAATGGTTTTGGAGGGAACTGATCAATCCTGGTAGTTGATGGGAATCCTTGTTTCTTTGTAGATCTGTCCAATGAATGGGTAGATGTCAATGATGCTCCCAGTTACTGCAACTACAGTTTGGTGCAGGGAAGAGGAGGAAGGAACTTCTTTACAACCCCCTACAGGGCTTGTGATGTCCGGATACAGGTAGGAGTACATCACATTCAAATCCTCAATTTGATTTGTAGAAAAAAGCGTACTTGCTATTAATCTTCAGTAATATTTGAAGGCAGAACATGTAGTAATTTAAAGGCGGTGACTTGGTACCCAGCTATATAATCTTGATGTGCCAATTCCACAATGTACAGCTATGGCCAAAAGCTTTCCATCCCCCTACAGAACTAACCAATGTTCATGACGTTGACTGAAACCTGCTTGTTCTTCTAAGCTATTGAATTGCATAGCACTTTGTATTCCTTCCCCCCCCCTGTTATGGCTTCTGGTGGACTTTGTGATATTTTGTAGTTTCTTTGATTTGCATGTAGTGCCAGATTTAACCCATCACTAGGTCCAAGGCAAGCGGCCACTTGTGTGCCCCTGTGGCAGAGTGTTAATAGGTGCAGGGGTGATGAGCAGTGTGAATTTAGCAGACAGACTTGTAATCTGGTCTGCAAAGGCTTTTGGATCTTTCACCAGGTCTGGTGACCAGAAACAATCCCCCGGTAATACATGTACTGCACGGGGTAAACAATGGGTTTGTAGATCCAAAATATAAACGGTAAGTATCCACCCACAATAATACAAACACTGTCACCAGTCCTGGGTGCATGCAGTAGTTCTCATGGTGGCTGATGGTTTGACAATAGTGCTGTTCCGGCTTAGTGCTGGCTCTTGACGAAGGCTCCGGAACCGTGTTGGCTATCCTTGCAATTGTTTGCAAATTGCTGACAAAACACTTGCAATACTGGTATCCCTATATTAGGTCTCTCAGTCTTGGGTGCAAAATGCAAAGGAACAGACGACCCCTTGTTAAACGAGTGCAACCTCCTCTCCAATCTGCGGTTGCCACGTAGCTTCCCTTCTGGGTTATTGCAACGGTCCCGCCCCCTTTCTAGCTGGCCGACTTCCCTTGAACCCTGGGAAAGAACTGGTCAGGCCAGCCTGTCCAGGGAACTGTGTTCTTGCTGCTTGGCGCCCTCACAGGTTGGGAGGGAGATTTCCAACCAAGAATCATTGTATTTGTCACAGCCCCTTACTCCTGTGAACAAATGGCTGGGTGTGTGTATATACATTGTAGCCTTTTATAACCTAGCCCTTGACCCCCTTGCTTTTTTTAAACAGGTAATTTATCAGTTCAGACTGACAGTAAATCTGACACATTGTAGGGGATGTGCTAAACACATTTCAGTGTAAACTGGAAAACTGAAGCCTGTTAAATCATGTACCACAGCTTGCCAATGACTGTTCCTGATTTGCTAACTAAAAAGGCAACATCAACAAAAGAACATCATAAGGAGTTGAAAGGTAGCATGAAGGGTGCTCAACTTTGCTCCAACTGTAGCTCCACAAATGGTAAACCAACATACCTGTACATGGTGTAGTTAAATGTTGGTTTACTGCACGCAACATCAACAAAACGCTAACCTGATTGATCGGGTGGGTTTTGGCTCTTTGTTAATTTGTTTGGTATTAAATTTGGTATTTCTGTACCCAATAGAATTCTGTATCCTTTTGATGTCGCACCAACACAGCTGCATGATTACATTCTGTAACATTTGTATTCTCAATCCTATTCTAGCTACTTGCTCGACGATACCAACAATTGTGTTTTTCCAGCACACTAATTTTCTATTCTAACAAAAGGTGAAAACAAACAAAACCTAGCTTCCTCTGAGCCCTAACTATCTAACTAAAGGCTGAGACTTTAATCCCTCATTTCAAAGCTATTGATTTCACAATCTGGAACTGTAAACCCAGTCCAAAATATGATATTCAAAATGGTTCCTTGGTACAGTAGTCAATCGTTGGTGGTTAAATCGACTGAACGCATCTGTAATCTGAATTGTGTAGGTGTATTGTGCACACAGCTTCTGCTGCTAAAATGGCTACAAGATTTAGCTGCCAAAAAGGACCATCAGACTGGGGCAAATATCAGGTAAGGAAGTCGGACCAGCAAAGCCTTTAGATGGAGCTTTATGTGCTTTTTCAATTGTTGCAGTGAAGCATGTTAAAACTGGCCTGTCCTTCCTTGTATCTTGTCAGCAAGGGTTGGACATCCTGTATTTGAGCAGCTCAAGTTGTGTTCATTTCAGTTGTTTCAATGCCGTAACAGCAAGTAGATGCCCTTTTACTGAATGAAGTAGAAGGATTCCTGAAGTTGGCAGTTGTACTGAGATTGTATTTGAGTTTGGTTATGTTACAGTAGGTATCTTGCCGGTAGCTTTTTCCTGAATTGCATTTAATTTGTAACTCTTTCTAATGTTGTATGCTTAATGTGATGGAATAGGTTACTAAATAGCCATAGCTACTCGTGTACAAAGTGCAGATGAACCTGCTTTTTACATCATGAATGCTGTGCAGGCATAATTCGTGCTGTAAACTGTGTCTTCATGTTCTCTCTCTCTCGTAGCAAGTGCAAAGAGAACGGTGAATTGGAGAAGTGTTAATACTGTACACTATTGCTACAAACACTAGCATAGTTTGCTACAGGATATGTGTCCTCTTCTAGAAGGCATGGAGGGGGGAAGGGGTGTAAATTCTCCCATCTAAGATTGTTTGTTAATGTGTTGGATTCTAAAATCTCGGTTACACAGCAAGTGTGCTCCAGTCTCTCTTCTAGGACCCGGGTTATGCCTGTGGCAGGCATGCATTTAGGTTACCATGGGAATGTTCACTGGGACAGTTCAGCTTTAACTCGTATTGCAATGCATTTTAATGTTAACCGTTTCTGGTATCTTTTCACAGCAGGACTACACTTGAATGCATTGGGGTGTGAGTTGAAAAGCCTCAACTGTCCCAGGGGTGCAAATTTGGCTTTATGGTGCCACCATTTTAATGTTGCTGCTGCTAAGACATGGTTAAAATAGTGGGTAAGCATGACTATGGGTAGGGGTTTAGGTGTGGAGTACACTATAAATTGAGTAACACTAAACTCGGATCAAGGCGATTTGCCAGCTATGGAAGCCTCCCAGAGTTGAAGCAGACTATTCCACAGACAGTAAATCTCATTTTGGACAAAGTCCTTCTGGTCTTCAACTTGTGTCCCTTCACTTTCAGAATGGAAACTACATCTTGACCTTGCTTTACATAACTGCTGATCAACGAGGGTACTTTGACATTAGATGTCCAGCCACTGGTGGGGAGCCAACAGAGACTACTAGAACCTCTGGTGGGGAGATGACCAGACCCACTGCTGGAGAGCCAACAACTACTTGGAAACCTGTAATGCCAACTCTCCCTGACGCTGCTCTCTGCAAAGCCTCCAGCATGACTGTGGAGCTGCCCTCTGAGTTGCTTCAAGTTCTAGTATTGAGTGAGTCTGAATTTGGCCCCAAATTCTTTTGGGAGGGAACTGATCTGTCTTGGTAGGTAATGTAACTTTTTTTTGTATAGGTCCGTCCAATGAGTGGGTGGATATCAATGATGCTCCCAGTTACTGCAACTACAGTTTGGTGCAGGGAAGAGGAGGAAGGAACTTCTTTACAACCCCCTACAGAGGTTGTGATGTCCAGATACAGGTGGGAACCATACATTATATTAGAAATCAAACTCCAGATTAGAATGCTACAACCTACATAAAACTATCTTTTCACATCTGCTGACTAATGCCCCTTCTCCAATGGCACATCCCGACCAGAGGGCTCGGTATGGTTCGGCTACAAATGGTTCTCCACTGGCTATTTGTCAAGCTGTGTGAGAACCAAACCACACAGAATTTGTTTTCTTAGCACTGAAACAAATTGGAGAACTATCCTTAAATGAGATCTTTGGCGAATCCTGTTTCAACCCCCACCTCAACAGAACTAATTTAAGGTTGATATTATAATGGGGTAATTAGTTTAGACACTGCTAAATATTAAGTGATAGCTGTACTGTTGGTCTAATTTGTGAAGACCATTTGTGTGTGTTGGCAAAGTGTAACTTTCATTGCAGGATGTCAGTAGCTTGGCTCTGTGGTGGGAAAATCTAAAAGCGTAATGTCCTTCTGTCCAACTAGTTCTGTCTCTTCACTTGCAGGACGGAAGCTACATCTTAACATTGCTCTACATTACCACTGCTGAGGGAGACTACGTGCACATGAGATGTCCAATAAAAACGACTACTAGGAAGCCAACACGGACTGCTAGAACTACCAGTGGGAGGACGACTAGAACCACCAGCAGGAAGACTACCATTTGGGAGCCGACCAGGGTGAGGACGACCAGCACTCCCATTGGGGAGCCAACCAAGACTACTACCAGACCCACCAGGAGGACGACTACCAGATCCACCACCAGGAGGACGATTACCAGCACAACCATTTGGGGGCCGACCAGGAGGACGACTACGACCAGAACCACCAGCAGGGGGACGACCAGCACTCCCATTGGGGAGCCGACCAAGACTACTACCAGAACCACCAGGAGGACGATTACCAGCACCACCATTGGGGGGCCGACCAGGAGGACGACCACTACCAGAACCACCAGCAGGAGGACGACCACCACTCCCATTGGGGAGCCGACCAGGACGACTACTACCAGAACCACCACCAGGAGGACGATTACCAGCACAACCATTTGGGGGCCGACCAGGAGGACGACTACTACCAGAACCACCAGCAGGGGGACGACCAGCACTCCCATTGGGGAGCCGACCAAGACTACTACCAGAACCACCAGGAGGACGACTACCAGATCCACCACCAGGAGGACGACCAGCACAACCATTTGGGGGCCGACCAGGAGGACGACTACTACCAGAACCACCAGCAGGAGGACGACCAGTACTCCCATTGGGGAGCCGACCAAGACTACTACCAGAACCACCAGGAGGACGACTACCAGATACCAGATCCAGCACAACCATTTGGGGGCCGACCAGGAGGACGACTACTACCAGAACCACCAGCAGGGGGCCGACCAGGACTCCCATTGGGGACCAACCAAGACCAGAACCACCAGCAGGGGGCCGACCAGGAGGACCATTACCAGACGACCAGGGGGACGACCAGGAGGACGAGCACCAGAACCACCAGCAGGGGGCCGACCAGGAGGACGACTACTACCAGAACCACCAGCAGGAGGACGACCAGTACTCCCATTGGGGAGCCGACCAAGACTACTACCAGAACCACCAGGAGGACGACTACCACCAGCAGGACCACTCCCATTGGGGAGCCGAACCACCAGCAGGAGGACGACTACCAGAACCACCACCAGGGGGACGACCACCAGGGGGCCCGACGACGACTACTACCAGAACCACCATTTGGGGACAACCGACCAGGGAGGACGACTACTACCAGAACCACCAGCAGGAGGACGACTTACCAGACCACCATTTGGGGGCCGACCAGGAGGACGACTACTACCAGAACCACCAGCAGGGGGACGACCAGCACTCCCAGCAGGGGAGCCAGCACCAAGACTACTACCAGAACCACCAGCAGGAGGACTACCAGAGGAGGACGGTTACCACCACCAGGAGGACGACTACTACCAGAACCACCATTTGGGGGCCGACCAGGAGGACGACTACTACCAGAACCACCAGCAGGAGGACGACCAGGGGGAGCCGACCAGGAGGACGATTACCAGCACAACCATTTGGGGGCCGACCAGGAGGACGACTACTACCAGAACCACCAGCAGGGGGCCGACCAGGAGGACGACCACTACTACCAGAACCACCAGCAGGAGGACGACCAGTACTCCCATTGGGGAGCCGACCACTAGACTACTACCCAGAACCACCAGGAGGACGACGACCAGGAGGAGGACTACTACCAGAACCACCAGCAGGGGGCCGACCAGGAGGACGACTACTACCAGAACCACCAGCAGGGGGCCGACCAGGAGGACGACTACTACCAGAACTACCAGCAGGAGGACGACCAGCACTCCCATTGGGGAGCTGACCAAGACTACTACCAGAACCACCAGGAGGAAGACTACCAAGGCCCCTACAACTGTGGTCTGCACAGCTTCCAGTGTGGTGGTGGAGCTGCCAAAGGAACCTCTAAGACTTGTGAAGGTTCTAGGTGAGTTAGGCTTTTGAGTATTTGGAGGAGCATCATATCTGACACTGTGGAGGGAGTCTTCTATAGTAACTTTCCCTCTTTCTTTGTAGATAAATCCAACCAGTGGGTAACTGTCATTGATGCTCCCAAGCATTGCAACTACACCTTGTTGCAGGGAAGTGGAAGGAACTTCTTCATAGCCCCTTACGCTGCCTGTGATGTCAGGATACTGGTAATTGTTTGGACTAATTGGAGATGGTGAACACTTTCCACCTTTGTGTCATTTTGCATGAAATGATGCCTTTTGCATAGTCAATCCATTTCTTTTTTTCCAGACCCTGTCCATTCATCCATGAGATCACCTAGATATTCCACCATACTGTGTGCTTTCTCTTCTCCCCCCAACCAAACTTCTGCGCTTTTTAATAAAGCTTCATATACTGAACATCAAAAGTATCACTAGTATCCAAATACTACATGTGATCAAACTGACAGGTGCAATGACTTTTTAACCATTGACAAAGATGCCAAAATGATCTGTCGTTCTTAAGCAGGTGTGACTCCTGGTCTCCCAGTTCGTGGCCCGTCATTTGACGGTGTCTGGTTCTGTAGTCTTCCCAGGTTTTGAAATTGCTGGCTGTGAGCACCCAAAATGGCGAGCCACAATACGCTGCCTTAGTCCAGCCTCCAACATGCTGATTTGCATGAAGGTTCTGCTCTCCACAGATGTGGCATTGTTTTTTGTATTTCTTTATTCCTTTTATTCAACCTTGCAATTCAACACTCCCTATCCATGTCCAATCAAATGTTTCGGTAACTGGGTGATTTTAAGTGCATGTGCTGGAGTCAGTCATGCAAGCATGTCACGGTCAAGGATGAATGATCAAGTATTTCTATAGATATAATCATTTTGGCGGTTTATGCATTTTTTTGAAAATGTGTTGTAATAAGGAAGTTTCTTTTGATGCTCAGTATACTGTTGGGCAATGATGGTATGATTGGCCCATCTTGCTCTGCTTTCCTCTTGGCCTTCTATTAATCACAAGAGTAAATTTGTTTTCCAGCTTGTATGATCATTTTAAAACCATGGCAATCAATTTGGGTATATTACATATGTTCTTTGTTCTAGAATCAAAGCTATGTTTTGGAAATATGGTATCTGACAACTGGTGGCAAAAAAGGGTATATGGTATTGAAATGCCCCACCAGTGCTGGAGAACCCACAAAAACCCCAACTACAACCAGGACCACCGGAAGCACTACAAAGACAACTATGACCACCAGTGGTGGGAAGCCAACTGTGGTCTGCACTGCCTCTAGTATGGTGGTGGAGCTGTCCAAGGAACCTCTGGTACTAGTAGAGCTTCTAGGTGAGTTGGGCTCTTTGCCCCTATGTGGATGAATTTGACAAGGGCACTAGGGAATTGTATGTAAACTTCTCTTGTAGCTGAATCCAGCAAGTGGGTAGCTGTCCTTGATGCTCCTGAGAATTGCAACTACACCTTGATTCAGAGCAGAGAAAGGAACCTCTTCAAAACCCCCTACACGGCGTGTGATGTCAAGATTCTGGTAATCCATTTCTGCTAATGGGCTACTCTTGTACTTCTATTCAAACTTGGTCTGTAAATGCACAACTGTAAAGGGGTTTCTGCAACCGAATGGTTTAATACCATAAGGGGGGAGGGGAGGATAGTAGTAGTGATCCCAAGTAGTGATCATATGATGGGGCTGGCTTCACATGCCCTGACTTGCACTGCTCTTGGATTTCCTAATGTTGTATTTAAGGTTAGTGTTGCCCCAAAATCCCTCATTGGGGATTAGCTAGTTCCAGAGTCTGCTTCAGATTTACTTTCCTCTTACCCTAAACCTTCTTATGCAAATTCTAGAATGAGAACTACTACTTGGCTTTGCGCTATACAACAGTTGATGGAGAAGTAGGGTATGTGCAGATGAAATGCCCGACTAGTGCAGGAGAACCAACAAAAGCACCTGCAACTACAACCACAAAATCAACAAGGACCCCTCCCACACCAGATGTGGTGTGCAACTCCTCTGGCATGATGGTGGTGCTGCCCATGGAACCTTTGGACCTAGTGGAGCTTCTAGGTGAGTTGGGCTTTTGCTAGACACCTGTAAGCTTTTGTCTCTGGCACAGTAGGGGGATTTTATGGCAACTCTTTTCTTTTGTAGATTATTCCAACAAATGGATAGTTGTCGTCAAGGCTCCAGTGTACTGCAACTACACCTTGCTGCAGGGAAGTGGAAGGACCCTTTTCATAACCCCCTACGAAGCCTGTGATGTCCGGATAGTGGTAATCATGGGGAGGGGTGAGGGTATATATAAAAACCAGAACACTGGTACAGAAGGTTTTTAAAATGGTGCGTACATGCCACTTTGTATATTGGTTAGTTGCATAGCATATGGCAGGTCCCTTTTTTACGTGCATCATTGTGATTGCATGATATGGTTAGACGCATAACTCTCTCTAATTGCATAAAGCTGCGCGGTTCATTGTACGTTGCATTAATTTGGGTAACTGCATCCCAATGTTGAGTCTTTCCACAATAGCAGTGCCAGAGTGCATTTTTCTACATTGTAGTTGCAAGATCTATAGTACTGTACACACCTGCTAACCAGTTTTACTGGATTACAATAACTTGGTTTATGCAGGCGGTTATCTACTGCAACACTTCATATGCATTGCCATTGAAGAAAGTTATGTTCTCGATACACCATTTTGAAGTTGGTTTAGTCTGAACCTGTACACTTGTGGGTTATTTATAATATATAAAAATACCTGGCAATGGCTGTTTCATACAGAAATCAAAGCTAAATTCATCAAATACAATGCATACCCCCTTGGCAGTGGTAGACTCTTCCAGGCAGGGGTAATTGAATGCTCTGCACCTAACCATTCATGCCATTTTGTATTGGAGGAACTGCCTTAACATTCTTGAATTTTTCCTGCATGCAATCCATAGTTATTTTCTTCTCAATCTGTCGGCGCTGTCAATTCTGTTTGCAAACTACAGTAGCCTGCTTGGAGTATCACTGGGCTGACCTGCTGTTCCAACACTGGGGGCTCTGACTCGTGTCCCTGTGAAATACCTTTGAACACTGTTGAACAGCCCAATAAACCTTGGGAACAACAATTGGATCAGCCAACGCCTGCTCTTCAGCCTACCTCTCCCTTCCAATTCCCGTGAACCCCCTCCCCACCTAAACACTCCCAGATACCTAAACATATGCTGGTTCCACTAGGAAGGAAGCTGACCCCCAGACCTTCCAATCTCCCATTAGGAATGCATTTGCTGTTTTGTCTAGTTCATTTTAGCTGACCACCTCTCCTTCCCTGCAAAGCTGTCTATCAAACAGAGACATTTGCATGTCAGCTACCAACTTTGGAGAAATGTTCTACTGTCATCGGGAGCATTAACATGAATGTATTGTCGTCAGACAGACGAGCCTGAACTGTCAAACACCCCTGTATTTCAGAAACTACAGATAAAATAGCAACCCCTGCATTAGTTTGTGCCGTGACTGGTTCAGTCAATAGAAGGGGGAGGTTGTCAATCGGCTTGTAGAAACGTTCTAGCTTTTCTTGCACAAAATGTATACTAGCTGTTCTCTTCCCTAACTCTGCTCCTGTTTCACTATATGAAGTGCCAGTTAAGATCCTGCACTATAGGGGAAGAGATTGGGAAGGGGGTGAAGAGAAGTGACTTAACAACTCTGTTTTTGGCTTTTAAGGAACTTCCTTTTTTTTTTTAGCCGATCGTGTGCTTTAAGCCGCAGTATATTGGTATTCCTCATCTCCTGCTGAGTGGAGCTTGCAAATAGGAAGTGTTTACAGCTGAGAAATCCCCACTGACTGAACAGAGAGCGCGGCATGTACTGTGTTTGCAGAGCACAAAGATCATGCCAGAAGCACTCCCAACAGATGGCACCAGCAGAGGAATAGGTGGATCAGTGATACTGAATGATCAGTTGGAGTACTTGTGTTTTCACTACCATAAATATTGCCCCCACGGGGGCAAGTGGTTTTATGTAGGGACATCCAAGGCAAATAATTTAAAATTCTATGTTCTTGGCAGACTTCCTTACCCAGGGAGACTTGCAGTTGTAAACAAAATACACATCAAGAATTACAGTACAATAGAGCAAGATGCAATGACTTCAGTCCTAATAAGAGCAAATAAAAAACCCAGTTAGGATTTGATATCGGGGCAGTTCGTGAGCAGATGTGTTTAGTTACATCTGGGGTTAGATGAGAGTCCAAGTGAAATACAAGATGCTACCACAAATGATTCTGTGTTCTGTTTTATACTACAAGTATATGTAAATGGAAATAACGTGTACGTCTCAATCAATTTGGGGATTATTTGACAGCGTACAGATGGCAGGTAAGACTAAGCTTTGACATGCAATTATTCCAAACCCTGCTTTTATGGCCTCTTGGCCCGAGGTTTTATCTCTTTTTAAAAACAAAAAGGATGTGTTTTGGAGAATGGAGCACAGGCAGATTGGTAACTTGCCATTTCTTGACAACTCCTTTTCTGGGAAATGGGAGTAAATGAAATCCATAGAAATTTCAAGTAATTGGATGTGGTAGTAATATTAATGCAGCTCTGTGGCAGTATTGTTTGCAACTAGCAAGGCGCTGCTCCATCCTGAAACTTCATCAGAACACTGCAGGCTTGGAATGTAAACAGACTAGTTTTGAAACTAGTCCAGGTAAGTTCTCCCACTTCAGTGGGGACAACAGTGGAAGGCATTGTTACAAAAACACTGGGCTTCATAGTTCTGAAGTGTGCCTAGTAGATTTTCTAGTCGTTGCTTCAAAGCATGCCATTTGTGACACCTGCTGACATGATCACTGTGTGAGTGAACTACCTGCAATTTGCTTGTTTCCTGGTTATACTTTTTGATCAAGCCAACTTCCTCCTTGTTCTAGAATGAGCACTACATCCTGACCCTCCGCTACACAACTTCTGGACAACAAGCTTATGTTCAGATGCAATGCCCAACCGGTGCTGTAGTGCCCACAAAACCCCCTCCCTCTACAACCACTCCACGAAAACCAACAATACCCACTGCCTGCAGAGCCTCAGTCATGACAATAGAGCTGCCTGAAGGACCAATTGAACAAGTAGCTGTGATGGGTAAGGTTGTGCCTTGTCCCAGATAACTTCCCACCCAAATTGCTTGGCAATGAGGATAACCCAATCTCGTGGCAATGTTGCCTCTTGCAGATAAATCCAACACTCTGGTAACTGTCCAAGATGATAGCAGAAAGTGTGGCTACAGCTTGGTGCATGGGAGAGGAAAGAATGTCTTCACAGCCCCTTACACAGCCTGTGATGTCAAGATGCTGGTAAATATTTTTAGCTTTCTGTACTGTTGCTTTTAAACTTCCTATGCATGTAAATACCCTCGCTTGTGCTCTCTCTCCTCCCTTGATTCTCTTCCAGAATGGGAATTATGTCCTGACCCTAGTATATGTAACCCTTAGTGGGAGAAGGGTACAGGTGCAGATGAAATGTCCAACCAGTGCAGCTTTACCAACAGGCTCCCCCCTCCCTCCCTTTGGGGTTTCTGTCCTCTGCAGTGATACTTGCATGACAGTGGAGCTTCCTGGGGGACTGCTACAAGATATCCATTTAATGGGTGAGTTGGCTTGGTACACAGTAATGTGGGTGCTGTGAAACAGAAAGCATGCTCTAAATGTGGCATCTGTTGTAGATGAATCCAACAACTTGGTAGCTGTTATCGGTGCTCCCAAGACTTGTGGCTACAGTTTGAAGGGAAATGGCAAAAACATCTTGACTGCTCCTTACAAGGCCTGTCATGTCAAGATCCTGGTAAGCTGAGGGCAATTGCAGCTGTGATTCCCCATTTTTATTGGTGATCAAAATCCTGTCAAGAATGACCAACTCTCTTTTCACTTCTAGAACAACTTCTATATCCTGAGAGTCCTCTACACAACTTTTACTGGGGAGCGAGGAGATATACAGGCCAAATGTCCTGTTCCTGGTCTAGTACCACATGTGGGTGAGTGTTTGTTCACTGGACACAAAATACCAGAGTGCTCAAGTCTGGTGTTGCTTGTCTGCCAATGCTGTTGCTGCATCATGTTGCTTTGTATTGAATACAATGTGCCCCTACACAAGATATTAACACCTAAACTACAGGGTCTTCCCTGTACAACCTATAACATTGAAGTTTACTCTCTTGCAGGGTGCAAGATACCAAGAAGTCAGCAGTTGGCTTGTGGTCCACCTAATGTTGATCCACAACGGTGTGTGGCCAATGGATGTTGTGTGGATGCAAGAACTTCCCATTGTTACTATCCTTTGGATGGTATGGCTTGGTTTTACACTTTTGATATAGCACTGCTCATCTAATGAGCTGTCCAGAGTAACTTTGAACAGCTTGTATAGGAAAACTTTGAGGGTGGAGGAGATAATTGACCTGATTTCCACCCTTACTGTACAGGGGACTGGTCCTTCAGGTAAATGGTTTCATTATTTTGTATTAATGGTTTCTCTGCTTCCTGCTTTTCAGCGTGCACTGCAGATGGGCATTTTGTATTCTCCGTATACCGCACCTCAACCAAGCCAGAAATTGATCCGAGCAGTCTAGTAATTGCAGGAAACCATTCATGTGTCCCTGTAATCTGCACTCCAGACTTTGCGGTCTTCAAATTTCCTGTGACTGGCTGTGGGACACGTGTCTTTGTAAGTTCACTCCTCCTGGGGTTTGGGTTAGTACTAGGACTTCTAGGCTGCAATGCTTTTTACAGCCATATGTTTAAGGGGGGTGTTGGGGTGCTAATCTACTGGCATGCCACTGGTTTTGGGCTGGCCAGGTTGATTACAATCCTCAACTGCTTCAGTGTTCTCACTTTGTAATCATTTTTTTTTCTGTAGACTGTGGCGGAGACTACAATCTATCTTGCTGAAGTTCGTGGTTTGGTTCGGGGGATCCAGCAGATGTATGGACAAATTACCAGAGATGGCCCTTATCGGTAATTTCTTCTACATGCGCTTGGAACAGGCAGCTGCTTAACCCTCTTTCAGCATACTTTGCTGGTTGTAGTGGGTGGGGACCCCATGATCGGAGTTAAAGCCTTTATGGTTTTGTCATTGACTGGAATATCTGTGCCAACTGGTAACTAAATGGATTCTTTGTCTTCACTGTCTCCTCTCTGCACTACAGTTTCCATGTGGAATGTCGCTATTCTAAAGGAAACTTGGCCAGCATGGGTTACTTGGTGGTGAACCCATCGCCTCCATCAGCAGCCTTGGCTTTTGGCTGGCTTGGGGTTAGGTTAAGGATTGCCACAGGTAATTGAACATGATGCGTAACTTCTCCCATTTGGTCTGGTTTGGCATCATGTCTGGTAATGACTGCTAGATTTGACTGGCTCAATTTCCTCTTTCAATGGCTGGTGTGTTACCAATGATGCACCTCTCTTGCAGATGCCAGCTACACCAGCTTCTACCCACAGTCCCATCTGCCCCTGAGCGTCTTGCTTGGAAGCAAGGTGTATCTGGAAGTGCAGCTTGTGAACCCTCCTAACCCCAGTGTAGTTCTGCTGGTCCACTACTGCATCGCCTATCCCCGGTCCTCTCAAGCTGCCTGGGTGATCATCTATGAAGGGTGAGTATCCTGATTTGTCTCCCTTTGTCTGGACAAAAGCAACATGCCAGGGATTTGTCCAGCAGCAACTGCCAGATGTGACCATTAACCAGTTCAGCAACTGGTTAGGTGACTGGCTGCAAACATCTAAATTAAATCTTTGCAAGCTAGACTGTTGCAGCTGCTAGCATTACAATATGGCTACCATGCACTTCAAGCCTCCTAGTTGGCAGCTGTAGGACTCCCTTCTGAATTTCTCCCCCACAGTTGTCCAAACATCCTGGATTACAGCAGTGCTGCTGGCCTCCATGTCAAATACAATAACATGCCTGTATCCAAGCACACTCGACGCTTTGAAATAGAAATCTTCCAGTTCCTGGACTACAAGACCAAGCAGCGTTTGGATGAGGAAGTGAGTTTAATAGTGGTCCAATTGTATAGACTCAAGCTTGCTTCCAAATGCCTAGTCATAAATGGTATATTAGACCAAAGCAGATCTACAGCTGCTCCTAACTCCATTTACTTTCTTTTTAGATCTATTTCATGTGTTCAACCGAAGTGTGTTCCCCGGAACGTCGTGTTTGCAATGAAGGATGCTTTGATGGAAGAGGTATGGTCCTGAAAAGCACTATTTGGACTTGGTTTCTGAGAAGGAGTCCTTCTGAAGTTTGGCTGTTTTAGGTTAAGCCTTACATTTTTACTGTAGCATGAAGTCTTCAATCTTGTGCTTTTTAGACCCCCCCCCTGAAGTATTTAAGTCCTGCTCCCTTGGTTAAATTTTGGGCACTTGATATCTTTCTCCTTCCACAGAGATGCCTGTTCCCACATCAAGATCTGCTGGAGGGCGCTGTGCAGGAAAGCCCTGTCCTGGGAAATCAAACGTAGACAAGCGAGCTGCTCCTGGTCATGCTGGCTTCATTGCTGTCAGCGAAGGAACCTTCACTTTGGATGAGATTGTGCCCCATGAACAAACGGGCAAGTGATTTGAGATCTTCTGCATTGAAGCAGTACTAGCCTTTTTCATGTGGTGTTGCTCAGTTCTGGCCCTGGGCCAAAGCCAGAACTGAAGCTTCATTGTATTCCTCCCTTGCTCACAGTTGCTTTGCCACTAACTTTTGCTTCCTCTTGCAGAGAAGCACTGGACGCACTTCCATGGTCTCCTGTGGCTGCTTGGTTTGCTGGTCCTGGTATCTGTTATAATGCTCTTCCTCAAATGGATTGGCTTGCAAATTGTCAGGTCCTAGAGAAGCAGTCTCTAACTTGAATAAACCTTTATCTTGTGTTAATTCTGTAGTGGTTTGTGGGTTTTCTTAATTTCAATTCCTCCACCAAATAGAGGGGGGTCACATCTAAGTAGGATTAGAGATGCCGATTTATCCAACATGTTGGATTTGCTGTTTGCAGTAAACTGAGGTTTAATACCCTGAAGTGACAGCTGCATTGTTTTTTGAGCACTCGAGACCTCTTCTGCTGGTGCCAGTAAAGGCGCTGGTACATTGCCATTTGCTGTGCAATTCAGTAGTGCCCTAAGGGTTCACTTGTGTTTATCCAAATACTACATTACCTAGGCTGCAATTGATGTATATTGCATCTAACATGGCGTAGCAGCCGTGACCAAGGGCCAATAAACTGCTGTGCAGTATATGTAGAGATTTTGCTTTAATAGGGCCATCGTGGTGCTGGACAATGGCAACTGTAGCTGCTGCTACTTCTGGGCTGTCCCTGCTGTGGGACAGGGCTTTGGATTGAGGGCAGACAGAAGTCCTCTGACACTCTCTTGCAGGATTCTATTTATACACAAGTATAACACCTTTGCATGCCACTGTTTGTTTGGAAGTGGGTGGGGGGGGGGAGGGATTGATATACAATGTGATCTTGCGTGGGCATATTCAGGTGGAATACATGTGGCACTGGTGTTTTGTCATCTGTCTTGGCTGTTTCTGAGATTCATATGAAACAATGACATGACTGTTTCTGGCCACTTCATATACCAGTCTTTTCCACAAGTACTAAAATTACTCCAGTGAGAAGCCTATAAACAAGATGGTAGCATACACTAATGTGGTACACTCCAGTATGTGACACCAAATGGCTTGGAGAGGGACAAAGCTTACCTTAACAAGGAGCGCAATTTGATTTGTGCTTTTTAAATGGGGTGCTAAATTCTTGAATTGGGTCAAGACAAACCTGTTGGTCAGTACATGATTGTTTGGTTTCTAAGACCCCCTACCCAAAAGGAACAGACTTGACTGGAATGTCATCTGGTAAAAGCATTAGTGCAAAGTGCAGGGTCAGTTTAATAGTATGTGAGCACAGGGTTGCACAAATTGGTTCATGTGCTGGGATTCGAGTGAATAATTGAATCCCGCACAACCATATGTGTGTATTTGGGTTTGCTGACAAAGGGGTTAAACAGTAGTTTGGAAGGGTCCAAAAAACAGGAGTCCCAGCAAATAAGGGAGAGTTGACAGGTCTGATATAAACCTATAAATTAAGCCTCTCTGTGACCAGAGCCGGAATTATTCTTGGTGATAAATCACTCTCCTGACGTGTGAGGGTGCTGTTTAAAGGGAACAGAGAGCCCTGGACTGGATGACCAGGCAATTGATTCCCGGGGTTAGAAGGAAGTTATCTAGAAAGGGGGCGGGGCTACAATATACTAAATCCTGGACCTGGAAGGGGTAAGATTGGAGAGGTGGGTGCACTAGTTAACCAAGGGGTCATGATTGACAATACAAAAGGGGGCATAGAGAAGTGATTTGTGTCTTGTTATGGTTAAGCTGAACCGGAAGGAAACGTGTTTGTTTTGTCGTTTAGATATACTGTTATTTCAGGAGCTAACACAATCTGGAGCTGTCAGAGGCCAGCACAAACCTGGACTACACTGCACTTTTGTTTTACAAATAACTGTATTCACACAACAAGCACTTTAGCACTCACTGTGGAGACTTGTGTTTTGCATTATGTGTGGGTGTGCAAGATCGGGACTATTTCGGGAACAACCTGTGGATTAAAACGGTGCAATAAACGGCGCTGTATTGCCTGCTTCTCATTCTCTGACTTTGGATTATAAAAATAAATAACATTGCACCTGGATTACCTTTGTCTGTATGTTCATTTATCAATGCTACATTCCTGCACACTGTTAACTACTTAAATAAGGTGGGCACATTTATTTAAAATAAATAAATCTTTAGATATATTTTTGTACTTTTTATTTTTTCAAATGTGCCTCTGCTGCCTCAATGTACGCTACGCCCCTGATGTTGACAAGGACACAGTGCGGTCCAGTGGTTCAAATCCCACCTCTGCCAGTGACCGACTCACTGTGTGACTCTGAGCAAGTCACTTAACCTTGTAATAAATGTATTGGCATATTCACACTTTCTTTGTCTTCTGAGGCATTTATGTGCTGAAATGATGATTCCTTTTTGAGATGCAACTGCCATGTGTTTGGTCAATAGGGTGTGCTACTTTACATCTATCCAAGTGTTTTATAATTTTGTTTAATGTACTACCGTATTGTGTGTGTACCATTCACAAACCAGTACACAACCCACATGTAATTCTAATAACACAATTGTAATCTAGAATACGATGGATTCAGCCCGAGAAGCCGACAAAATGTGTTGTATATCGCATACTTGGAGTGCCCAATTATTTGACACTTCTTTATTCTGCATTTTGTGATGTCCAATTACAGTAAGTTTCCTCATTGCAGCACTTCTGAAGGTCAGTGATTTACTCCTATCTGTCAACCAAACCAATTCCCTTTTCACTTCCTGGAGCTTAAGAACGGGTGTCAGCAAGTTATTGGCCCCTGGTGGACAAAGAGTCCCCTTGAGCACCTGACCAGTAGGGTCCATTGTGGGTGAGGAGAAACTGACCCTGATCATTGTGCCTCCAGGCCCACAGGAGGGCCAGAGTTAATGCAACATTTCATAAACCACTTACGTTCCGACGAGGGGAGGAGTACTAGCACTTGCTCCCCAGGTTGGAAAGTCCTGATGCAAGCATTTTTATTATATTGTTGCTCCCGAGTATGCTGCGTTGCCTCCAGCTTTATCTTCTCAAAATGACCGACCGACCGACCAACTCCAGGCACATGCTTTACTATAGTCTCTGCTCGGCTTTGGTTTGCTTCCCTACCTTCCTTTATGAATCGAATACCCCAGGGTTGTCTCCCACAGGAGCTCAAAGGGTGAAAAGCCTGTTGATGCCTGTGGTACGTCTCAGATAGCAAAGAGAAGATAAGGAAGAATTTGACCCATTCTTTGTTTCCTTTGTTTTAGTCTTATCAAACTGTTCCACAAGCTCATCACATTGTGGATCACAAACCGATACCCGATGGAACATATTTTGAGGGACCCCCAAAGTTGTTGAATGCATTGGGACATAAAGGCTGTCCCCTGATCAATCAGAATCTCCCTATGTATACCTACATGAGAAAATAAAATCCCGGAAATAAAATCTTGCCAAGATTCTCTCCTCCATCTTTTTCACGCCCGAGAAAATGGAACATCATTGGCTAGCCTGAGAACCTCGCTACGAAAAGGCTGAGGAACAAGACAAATCCTCACATTTCCTAAGGTGGATGCAGGGATTAAGCAGGTCAGATTGCAAGGGGAAAACAAAAGGCAAAAGAAAAAAGGAAAATAAAACACAGTAATAAAACTACAAACAAAAGGTGCTGCTTATGCAGCGTTCTCCCACCACCACTAAACCGCTCAGCTCGGGTCTCCAAGCTAGGCTCTCTTATTCCATCACTCCACGCTGGCTTTGCCAGGTTTCCCCCAGCTAACTACACATGTCCCCTCGAGTACGTAACAATTATTTTTGTTTTATTTAATAGCCGCTGTCTTCCGCAGCCGTGCTTGCTTGTCCCGGTCTCTCGCTCCAGCTGCTGACCATCTTGCCTTGGGTTATTTACCTCGCTTCCAAACCCAGAGTCACTGGGTTTTCCCTGTAATCGCAAGTCCAAATGAATAACAGAGCATAGTTCTGATAGGTCGAGCAACCCACCCCCTGTAATCGCGGTATTAATTTGTCTGGAGCTCAGTACACATAAATCGCAGTACATTAAATGAAAACTCAGCATTTCCAGTTATTTATATTTTTGTAATCATTCACTTTGTAAAATGATTTATTTTTTACGTGCTTTTTACATTGATTATGCAACATGTTTATGGATTTAAAAATGATGAATCAAATTAATTAGTTGAGCAGCATTTCTGAATAGTTTGTTTTGTTCATGCTAACCCCCCACTCACAAAGCAAGGCCTCATGTTTGTAGCTGGCAGCTACATTAATTTTCCTACTATAAGAATGTTACATGGAAAGGGATGTACGGTCTTGTTTTGCAGGTTGGATCATAACCAATTGAAGGTTATTCTGTTTAGTATTAGGGGCTATTGCAATATTTCTTTCTTTCTTGCTTTCTTTGCATTTGGAAACATTGACTAGCTTTTTGGGAGCTTCACAATTTGACTATTTCTGATGACGTATCCGTATATTTGTTATATGTTGCGCACTTAAAATGTAGTACCGAAATAATGTTAGGCTAATTAAAAAGATGTATGTGTACAGGTAGCCTGTCTAGGCTATACAATATTATTGACAATAATGTTAAGTACAGTATATAGGACTTATAGGTTGGGGCAAAGCACACCTTTAAAACATATAAGTGCTAGTGGTCTAGGACTGGAACACGGCCATTAATCCCAGACTTTGGCAAAGTTTCACAATCATGTACAGTAAACTGTGTGCTTGTCAGTTAACTTTACCACACTCGGTCTTAATGGTTTGAGATCTGCCAATTGGAGTGTCATGACACATGTTAATCACTAGTTTATACTGAGCATAATTAGTACATAATATTCCCCATGCACTGTCCAATTATAAAACTGCAGTTAACAAACATCTTAAATGTACTTTAATTATTACAATGTATTCTTACCACTAAAAACTGTGAATTAGGTTTGAGAATGTTGAGTCTTCTGCTCAGTTTCATTCAGCTCCAAGTCACAATTGGACTTTAACACCACTGTGAAGGAGAGCAGGACTGTGCCACTGTTGCGGTATGATGTTTAAAATAGATTAACTTTGGTCTCCAATTAATAAATCTTACCCGCTATTCTTTACCACCAATCCCTGACCCACAACAACTTTGGGAACATTTGGAGCAAACTGCAGAACCTTAAGACAGTGTAACCCTTTTCTCTTGTATATTATTTCACACACAGAGCTGACAGCAGCTGGTTGCAGCTAGATACACTTTATTCCCCCATGGCTCATAGAAGACTGTAGGGAATGAGTCTAAACCCGTGTCTGCTGAATATCTTAGTAAGTCAAGTCACTGATACAGTTTCCCATTTAATGAGTCAAAAAATCACCATCCTGAAAACAGCTACAGTGACAGCATACATAGCCTTTCATACTGAACTTAGCACTGGATTACACCTGTGAGTAAGCTGCGGGAAACTGAGAAAAGTATATTTTCCACATCAAAAAGACACAATTCACTGTACAAGTCTACTATTGTCAGGCAGGGAAATAACAGACAATTGGTTGTTGTATTTCTAGAAGTACAGGGTCAGTTTGCAGTGGTTATTGGTAGTAAACTTAGCAGAGACGTACAGGATTCCAACTGCAAGACAAATGCCTTGTGGTGATGAAAAGCATTTGTGCTACACAATCCTGGTGTCTGTCCAACCAATGCACAGCACTTCAAAAAGAGTCAGTTACTGTACCTGGAATATAGCTGCCCTCCCCGTTAGACGAAGCCAAAAAGCAGGTGGAGGCTGGGGAGGGGGAGGTAAATTCTGCCGCACAGAGGGGATATAATGGGTTGAGCTAAGATATACATCCTTTACTTACAGATTTCACGTATTGTTTAGTGATGGACACATAAGATACTAGCAAACCCATTGACGATTTGATCTGGTATTGGAAGCGCCTAAAATATGCTTGATATTTACATGATTTGATCTAAGGTTAAAGGGAGTTCCCTGCCAGAGCCGTTTTGCTTAATGAATGGAATGTTTCGTACACTTGTAGCTATTATTTTGTCATTTGGATGATTTGTCGTCATTATCTTTAAGTTTAACCCTTAAATAATGTATCAATTGACTCCAACTAGATTCATTTGATAAACAGCTTATTTCATGATTTATATTATTTTCACAAAGTCAGGTAAGTGAGTAACATAAGAGACCTCCGAGGACAGCAATGCTAAAAATCCTATAGCGTGACACTGCAGACTCTCCATCCAGAGATGTTTATTGAACTCCCCACGGAACTTCACATCAAACACCCCAACAAAGAAGAGGTACACCCCCATCAAACAGTCAGCACCAGTTTTAAGAACGCAGAAGTTTATGGTATTGCCTAAACCTGTTGGAAGTTCCAGCAACATAAAAAATTATCGAAACATTCAGTAACTGCTGGTTTGCTGGGCACCAGCATTAGGGCATACACTACATTGACCAGAGACACAATTCACTTTTAAGGTTTGAAAACATTTTGAGGAATAACAAGGTCATACACGGAGCAAACGTGAAGCAATATTTATTTGTAGGCCATTTTATTTCAAATTAAAATGAATGTTGCCTGCTTTTGCTCTGCTCATTGCATGCACAAATATTTCTCTTAAGTAAACAGTTGACTTTTTCCCCAGAAAAAAAAGTGATATACCAGTAATGTTTTAGCTTTTGTGAAAATGGGCTGTCCCTCATTTGACAGATTATTTATTTATTACCCAAATTCCATCCCTGACATGTCTTCTCTTGCAGATCAGTTTCAGTCACAATGGAAAGGGCCCTTCTCGCAGACTTCAACAGATGGTTTATAGACAGCACTTGTTAGCAGGTGCTTCTGTAATCCAACACAGCCCATATTACTGATTTTTCAAGTCTCACAAGATAACTCTACGCGAAACTCTGGAGAATAGACTTTCCATTAAAAATTTCTCAGAGGACAGTAATCCCGCTTAACCTATGATGGCTGTACACTCTAGTGACAGAGTAAGGCAGGTGTTTATAATTCTGTTCAACCTCTTTTGTCACTGTGCAATTGCTATTTCCTTTCAAACCAAGAGTCACGGGAGAGTGGTGACGTTGTAAGAGAGTGAGTACACAGCTGCAGCCTAAGTGTACTAATTGACTAGCAAGTAGAGAAGACATGGGAATTCACAGCTTCTAGGTCACAGGCAGAGGTCTCAGTATGGACTCCACTAGGTGGGTTGGAGGGCAGGCTAGTCGGGGCGGTGGTGAAGGTGGTCCCATTGCCTCCTACTGTAGCCATGGCCACGCTGGCAGCGGTGCAGGGCACCCTGGCAGTAACAATGCTGGTAGTGGCAATGCTGGCAGCGGTGCGGGCCACTATGGAGGAACAGCATTCTAGCAGTGATCGTACTGGTCTCTCTTGATCCTTGAAGGGGGCAGCACACCGTTTAATGCCCGAGTCTTCCACAGGCGAGGCACCATTCCTGGTCATCGAGGTAGTTGGGGAGGGCTTGCAGCCCACCCCTGTAGAAGTCAGAGATGCCGGTCTCCAGCTTCAGGGCTGACGGCACTGAGCACGGGCTGTGGGGATGCTGGGCACTCTAGTAGCGGCAAGACAGTCAGCTGTTTTTCCTGCTCTTGGAGGAGGCAATTGACCACAAAGTGCCCTGACTCCCCGCAGGCGAGACACCAACCCGAGGCCTTGAGAGCAATGAGGAAGACATCTAAAGCCACTCTCCCACAGCACTGGGAAGGATGGGGAATCCACCTTTGGCGTTTGGAGAGCCTCCAGGCAGAGACATTCCTCACATAACCACCTCCTGCCCAAAGTAGGCCTCCGTGAAGAGGAGGTCTGCCCATGGGCACTCCCCATAAATATACCCTGCTGCTCATCCACGCTTCCTTTTCCATTTTTTTTTTTTAATTTAATAAACCTGCAGTTCTTGTCCGAGTCTCCAGGGGTGCTATCTCGCTTCAGACACCAAGTGTGACAGGTATAGCATCACGGCCCAAGTTGCTATTGAGAGGAAGAGAGACTCAGAAGGAAGAAGCCGAGGTTAAGCACTAATGCACATCTATATTTAAAGAACAGACACATCAAAACACATTAACAAATAAACAGGTGCTGTGGCTAAAACAAAAGGTCTACAAAAACGAACATACAGGACAACACAGGACAGGACAGGACAGCACAGCACAGCATAGCACAGCAACACGGTCCTTCACCTTTTTATCACCAGCATTGGCTCCAACATAAATAACTGTGATTACCCTTTTTTATACACCGGTGACTAAAGCCTAACTAATCATCACTTACTCAACTCACGGCTCCAGCCACATTGCCATGCAGGTAGGAATTTTTTTTTTTTTTTTTTGGTTCCTGGGTAGTAAGTGTTATTTCCTAATTGCTTATGCCTCAAAAGTATAGAAAATGGCTATTATTCCCCACAAACTTTGCTTTTGTGACCAGGACAGTGATATTTTGAAATTTACCTATTTTCCAGAACATTCCAGATAGATTCAGTGCTGAGTAAACTTGGAGTAACTTCTAGAACTTTCTAGAACTTTCCAGTAATATAAATAGTAGTATAAATACAGGGGCCTTAAGCCCACCAGTTCAGTTTAGTTCCAGCTGCCTAAGTGGATACATATCTGCATTTTTCTGAGATGGCATCAAGAGGCTGCAAGCATCCGGCAGACGCATTTTGCTATGTCTGCGGCCAATTTATCAAGACAAGAGCGAAAAAGTACTCCGTGGAAGCATCTGCTAAGATGTGTGAGGCCTACAAGGCATATTTCGGCATGCCTGTCGGGGATCAAGACAAACCCTGGGCACCTCATTTCACCTGCGAGCACTGCAAAAAAATCTCTGGAAGGTAAGATGGACAATTGTTGCTCGGAATTTTATGTTATAAAATTTGTTAATTTTTAAAATTGTAAAAGTTTTTAATTTTAAAATGTTTTACAATTTTCAATGTTATTGAAAAAATATATCATATATGAAAAATGTTGCGAGAATCTCTTACACATTAGTCATGGGTGAAATAAATGTATTTTTGTAGGATGGTACAGAGGGGAAAAGAGAGCCATGAAGTTCGCTATCCCAAGAATTTGGCGGGAACCCACTGACCACTCAAGCAACTGCTACTTCTGCATGGTGGACCCTTCCAAACGTCGGACTGGCAAGAATGCACCTGCTATCACGTATCCGGACCTTCCTTCATCCATCGCCCCGGTGCCACACTGCCATGAGCTCCCCGTACCCACTCCTCCGGAGAGAGAGCAGCCGTCTTTAGAAGAGAGCAGCAAGTCAGAGAGCGAGGAAGACGTTGTAGATCCAGATGACAATTTCAGAGGTGGAGCTGAGGAGAGAAACCCATACTACCCCAACCAAAAAGACCTCAACGACTTGATTAGAGATCTTGGTCTCACCAAGTCCAATGCCGAGCTTTTGACGTCTAGGCTCAAGCAGTGGAACTTGTTGGATGAAAGTGTGCAAGTCGCAGATCAGAGGAAGCGTCACCAACCTTTTTCCAGCTTCTTCACCCGTCAAGATGGGCTCTGCTTCTGCCACAATGTGACCAGTCTGTTCGAGGCAATCGGAATCGCCTGTAACCAGAATGAGTGGCGCCTCTTCATTGACAGCTCATCCAGGAGCCTCAAAGCCGTGCTGCTCCATAATGGTAACAAGTACCCGTCTCTTCCCCTGGCTCACTCGGTGCACCTCAAAGAGGATTACAACAGCATCAAGACCTTGCTGGACGCCTTGAAGTATGATGAGTATGGCTGGGAGGTCATAGGAGACTTCAAAATGGTGGCATTCCTGATGGGTCTCCAAGGCGGTTTTACCAAGTTTCCCTGCTATCTTTGCCTTTGGGACAGCAGGGACACCAAGGCACACTACCACAGGCGGGACTGGCCACAGCGGACCGAGTTCTCTGTGGGGAGGAACAACGTCAAGTGGGAGCCACTGGTGGACCCCCGGAAGGTGCTGATGCCACCACTGCACATCAAATTGGGCCTTATGAAACAATTTGTCAGAGCTCTAGATAAGGAGTTTGTGGGGAATAATAGCCATTTTCTATACTTTTGAGGCATAAGCAATTAGGAAATAACACTTACTACCCAGGAACAAAAATTGTGTTACATAGTGATATCACCACCCATGAAGTTATTGTTCCTGGATGATAAAACAAACAAAAAATACAGTGAAATAGGATAAAGAGACCTGAGTACAGTTTCAATAAGACTTATTTCCTAATATAAAGATACAGGATTCCTTTAAGTCTGAAACTGGAGAATGTACAGTAAGATAAAACTGGCACTTTAGCAAGGTCATTTTAGATTATGTGCAAAGTAACCAGCAGCTCTCATGCAATTTGCACATCTGCAAGTTCATATCAGAAATAACTGGACTGAAACACATACTGTGGTGGATTTTACATTAACAGACGTTAAACTGCGGCACTATTGATTCCAAGTTGGTAAAAAGAGACAAAATGAGTCAGAATGTACTCAAATTTGGTTTGGGTTTTTCAATATTACCAATGGCTATTGCTAAATATGCAATATTTATACATCCACGCATGCATATGTGTGGTGTAATTACCATTATATATCGTAAGTAACCCATATTTTGCTGTAAAGGTTATGTATTTAATCACACAGATCAATGTAATGTAAAGCATTATTCAAATGCTGGCGGCACAGTAGACTGTACAGATCAGTGCTAAACGGTACATTTCTAAAAGGATAGTGGAAAACCTTTAAGCCACTAATGTACAGTACCGTATAACTGGAAATTATCGCTGGTATTAAATTTGCAGATTTGCTACCTTGGTAGAGTTTGACGGTTTTTGAATTTGCATTTATCACTAGCAAGTTCACAAGTTTTGTATTCTACTTTTTAATTAAAAAACATTCAAATGCATGTTTACTTAACGAAATGTGTCTGCTAAGGCAGTATCTCATTTACAGTAACTACCTTTAGCATCTACAATGTCACTGCAGCAACTTGGAGAACAACAAGGAAGGCCTGATGACTGACCTAATAGGGGAGTTAGGTCAGGCATCAGGGAGGTCGCTGGTGGCGATGGTGGCCACTTGCCGGCATTTGTCAAAAGCACACGCAGAGGCGCACACAAAACAGGTCATAGATCATGTGGCGAAGTTAGAGCTCTCAATATATCAACAGCAGAGCAACTTTGTACCGTCTCAGTCCACAGTGATCCTGGGGATCAAATTGAACTCTGTGAGCATGCTTGCCTCACTGTCGGAAAACAGGATTCGGTCGTTGGAGACCACACTCTCCCTATTCGGAGAGGACGCCCTCCTACAGGTTAAACTATATCAAAGGTTGTTGGGGCTGATGGCAGCCGCCTTGAGAATCCTTCCAATAGGGCTGCTGAGAATGCACCCGCTTCAAGTCTGGGTGAATACGCTCAAGGTGCACCCGGTCCGAGATAGGTACAGTCTGGTGCGAGTGTCCAGACAAGGCCGGAAGACACTGGATTGGTGGCTCCGTCCCGGCAATCTGCGCCTCGGATCTCCCCTGGGATCCCCTCACAGAAGGGAAGTGGTCACTACAGACGCCTCCAGTCTAGGCTGGGGAGCGGTCTGGAATGGGAGAGGAATAGGAGGTCAGTGCAAGCGCACATAAATGCACAAGAGCTGCAAGCAGTGAGCCTGGCGTTATCACATTTTCACCAGCAATTAGCACACAAACATGTGCTGGTCCAGACGGACAATACGACAGTGGTAGCCTACATAAATCACCAAGGCGACCTGCGCTCACCGGGCCTTCACCACGCAGTGCACAGTGGTGAAACAGATTGGGGAGAGGTTTCGACTGGCACAAGTCAACCTCTTTGCCACAGCCGAGTTCACTCGTTGCCCCCAGTGGTTTTCTATGGAGAGAGACGGGGGCCCCCTGGGAGTAGACGTGCTAGCTCACCCCTGGCCACTGGGGCTCTTGTATGCGTTCCCTCCGCTACCATTAATACCCCTGACACTAGAGAGGATCAGGGTGGAGATAGCACAGGTTCTGATGGTTGCACCCAGATGGCCGAGACACCCCTGGTTTGTTCTCCTCTCTGACATGTTGTCGGATCAGCCGTGGCAGCTCCCGCTGCGCAAGGACCTCCTGAGCCAAGCAGAGGGGCTATTACGGTGCCCAAACTCCAACTCTGGGTCCGGTCGTTGAACGGAGCCGTCTTTTCAGACAAGGTTTGCCAGGCGCAGTAGTAGAAACACTACAGTCTGCTAGGGCGCCGAGCACTAGAGCCCAGTACTCATATAAATGGAAAGTTTTCCAAGACTGATGCCTTGCCGAAGGTCACGATCCGGTGACTTGCCTGATTGAGATGATATTAACCTTCTTACAACACCTGTTTGACGCAGAAAAATCAGCGTCCACTTTGAAGGTATACCTGGCAGCAATATCAGTGTGCCATGACAAAATTGACTCGGTGTCCCCTGGGGCACATTTCCTGGCAGTGCAATTTCTTAAAGGGGCTCGGAGGCTTCGTCCTCCCATGAAAAATATGGTCCCCAAGTGAGATCTAGAACTGGTACTGCGTGCCCTTATGGGTCCCTGTGACAAAAAGATAATGAGTTCTGGTGATAAATCTCCCTCCCGACCTGTGAGGGCGCTAAAGAACGGGAGGAGAAGTATCTGGATGGGTTGGCCTGACAGTTCGTTTCCGGGACCGGGAAGTCGGTCAGCCTGTTAAGAAGCGAGACTCTGTTGTAAGACCGTATTGACCTGAAAGGTAAACGAGGGGCAGCTGCAAAAAAAATAAGGCAGCTGCAATCGTTTACCTAGATGTCATGCGGGATGACATATAGGGGCCAGGGTAACGCTGATCTTTTCCTTCGTTTGGGCAAAACGCTGGAGAGAGAGAAGGATCAAAGGAGGAGCTTTCATTAAAAGAAAAGAAAGAGTGTTGCGTGTTGTTTTTGTCTGTGTAAATAACTGTCTGTGTTTTCACCGCTAGACAGCTAAACACACAAATCCGGAGCTGTCAGCGAGGGTCAGCACGAATCGGATCACCACTGCACCAAACATCATGAATTGCCCGTGTCTTCACCACCGCACACGCACGTCTGCACTCACCCAGGACTGGTGACCTTGTATTTGTTTTTGTTCAGGACTGTGCCCTGTTTTTCTTATCCTTGCGCTTTACACATTGTTGTGTATTGCCGCGGATTTATTATTTTTCGGCCACCAGACCTGGATTATAAATAAAGCACCTTTTTCGCTGGATTACCGTTGTCTGCCTGTCACTCCTGCACCGCATCACCGCTACACCTGTTCCACTTACCAGCCACTTTGCCACAGTCCGCCATTTGAGCCCATGGTGTCAGCAGAACTGTGCCCTGTTTCATTAAATGTGGCATTTTTAATAGCCATTAAGTCTGCCAAACGAGTAGGTGAGCTTCATGCACTGTCCATTGATGACACATAGACAACATACGCTATGCCCAGTTCGGGCTCTGCGCTGTTAGTTGGATAGGACGGCATCCTGGAGACAGTCCAACCAGCTGTTTGTCTGCTACGGGTCCCGCTCTAGAGGTCGGGCCCTATCGAAGCAATGTCTAGCGCACTGGGTGACAGATGTGATATGGCCCATTCTAAAAGGTGCCAAGCAACTTCGTGGGCTTCCTTTCATGGCGCCTCCTTAGATGAGTTATGCAATGCTGCTACATGGACAGGTAGTCAGACATTTGTGCGTTTTTACCGCCTTGATGTGACAAACCGAACGAGACCCTCTCTGGGCTCTAGAGTTTTGCAGGCAGCATGCCCTTAGGCGTCATGTGGGCTCTGTTGCTATCGCCGTGGGGCTGTACTGTCGGTAATCTGGAGCCACGACAGCTTTGGTACAGCTTTCCCATTCGGTAATGGTTGTCATCCGAATTGAAAAGGAACGTTAGGTTATTACCATAACCCTGGTTCCCTGAAAAGAGAATGACAACCATAATCCTTTGAGGTCGTGTCCCCAGCTGACCTCTGTTTTCGAAAGAAAATGGCGATGTGCTACTGTGAGGACGTCCCTCTTCAACAGGAGGTGGGAGGGACTTCCCCCTCACAGCAGGGCCCTGATAGGGCAGCTTTTGCAGATTTGCTCAGAAATGGACGGTCAGAGAGGCTCTTCCCATTCGGTAATGGTTATCATTCACTTTTCAGGGAACCAGGGTTATGGCAATAACCTAACGTTACTGGGCTTCACGAGGCATAGCCCCGGCACCTCTTCAGCTAGTTAAAAATATCATAAAGTGTTTTGCTCTCAAATGCGTTTTCTTACAGTTCTCAACACAGTCCGCTGCCAGGGACATTTAATTACTTTACGAGTTCAGCTACGTACCATGAAGAAGGGCCGCGACTCTATTGTCGTTCTTTATATACAAATAAGCTTAAGATGCTTTGAAAAACGTATTGAACGATACATGCAGATTCTTACAGTACCTTGCTTGATTGAATGAGTACACAACATGCTTCAATATGACAGCTGAACATTAATTTCAATAAACAACAAGTTTTTTTAATGAAAAGAAAATTGTAGCCTACTATACAATAGTGAAAACTGCCCTTTATTTTTAAATACCACTGCTTCCGATTATTATGTAGAGTGCGGTGTATGTTTTTTTTTTTTTTTTTTTTTTTTTTTTTGACACAGTCGGCCTTCTGGAGTCACCTGAATGCCTTTCCACTTTTTACATTTGATTTCATTTTAAACCGTTTAAATACCAAACCACAATAAACCATAACAAACACTGTAATAGTGCATATACACAGAACAAAAAATAGTTGTCGGGGAAAATAAATAGTCGCACCAGGGTCCCTTTAATTTATTTTTCTGCACATACTACTACTTTGTATATGATGTAGAATACGTGATTATAAAATATATCACCAGTGCATGCTCTTTTATGTGCGGTTCATAAGAACGATATTATTGTCATTGCTTGCGCCCCGGCACCTCTTCCTTTACAAATTAAGCACTGGTGGTTACCGGTTACAAGAATCGTTGCTTCTTCATTGTTATTGTTTCTTTCATTACGTTCATTCCTATATCTAATGCGATGCTATTTTCATCTTTGAAGTTTAGGGCACTTTTACACACGTTTCTCAGGATACACATACTGACATTTTTTGAAAATTAAACCAGGTGATTTTCTCTCGTGCAGAATTTTGTCTTGCAGTGCTTTACTAATGATCTAAGAATACTGATAATTCAACGACAGCAATTGGCTTGCCAATTACAAATTCAATTAAAACACTTGAATCCTCACAATTTAAATACCCGCTCCCTTAGAACACAGACATATTGACTGCTTTTTTTTGTTTTGTTTTGTTTTTTTGTTGTTTTTTATTTACAATAACGATGTTAGGGAGAGGGCAGGCAATGCTGCCTTTCTTCTTATTGGCCTGGGTCTTGAGGCTCACACAAGCTCTAGCTTCAGCTCATGATGGGCTGCAGGATGAAGCAGCTGTGAATTCCATGTCAGAGACAGGAAGCTTGGATCATGGAGGGACCTTGAGCTTGCTTACTGATTTAACCATTCCTTATGCTGAGGACCTTTTTTCTGAACAGGATTCCTTTTTGCCAAATAGAAAAGATAAACTTTCTGAGACTGTTGGTTATTCTGCAGATCAACAGAGGCAGTCTCTTGATCGTGTGTTTGCTGAGACTGACTCTGATGCTGCAAGCTATGGGCTATTTGATTTCAGCCAGCATTATAGGTATGATGAGGGTACACTTGAACAGCTTATGTTTTCCGATAGTGAGGATTTCAATTCTGATTTGACCAAGAACTCTGTCCCTTCAGTTGCTGTGGAGTACCCATTGGCTTCAGAAACTGAAGATGTGGACCATGCACTCTTTACTGATCAGAGTAATGACCCTGATGCTGACTTGCCTGAAGTCTTTGCATATGCAACTTCAGCTAAAGAGAATGAGTCTAACACCAGTGCCCTTGATTTTCTGGAAGTCAATGATTCTGTTAATCTTGCAGCAGGAATGGGTGTAGGTGAACATGGCAAAGCGCTTGACTCTTCTGACAACAATAAATCTGGTACCTATTCTGAAACCCTAGGCTATGATTCTGCTGCCTTTGCAGATCTTGAAAAGGAAGGCCCTGATACTTTACATTCCTATCATCTTGAGGACCTAGATATTGGTGACCTTAATGGAAAGCATGTTTCTTCTTTTGACTACTCTGTGCTTACTGATATAAATCTGGTGCTGGCTGAAGCTCTTTCTCCAGCTGTTAAGATTGCCAGTGAACTCAACTCTCCTGCCCTCCCTGGAGGTCTCAGGTTGCCAAGCAGTGTCTATGATGCCTCTGTAGGGCCCTATGGTGTATTTAATCTACCTGTTACCCAACAAGACCCTCCTCCCCATAGCACAGGAGAGCCCACCACCTTGGCTTCAGCAACTACATGCGGTGATGCAGACATGACCATCAGATTGTTTGGTGGAAGGTTGACAGACCTCAAAGTGCGAGGTAAGGGTTCTTGCTATCCTGGTATCTGTTTAATTCTGGAAGAGGTCTGGTTAACAAATCTCCTTGTAACTATTCCCCCCCACAGTCGCCTTTACATTGGTTGAAGCAAGCAAGATTACGCAGTGGTGCAGATACAAGGTGTTGGAGAAAAATGGAGTTGTCCACTTTACAACTGCCTTCAAAGGCTGCAATGTGAAGGCACTGGTAAGATTTAGGTTCTTTAACTTAAAAAGACTGCTACTTTGCCATCGGATATGAACTTGCTGGCCTTGTACAGTGTAAATGTTAAACCGACAAAGCAAATGCCACAGGACTGCTGTTCCACGTCTACAACTAACTTAAATGTTAATTGTGGCTCCTTGTGAACTAGAGAGTATTGGCTTTACAAGCGCAGATGCTGCTTATAATATTCCCATTCAACCTGATTTCTTCCCTTTGCTTCTAGGGTGGGCAATATGTCCTGACCCTGATGTGGAGAAACAACTATGTGCATATGTTCTGTCCAATTCCCACACCTGATGGCCCTATTACAATCTGTGGTGAGAGTAGCATGACCATCAAACTCCCAGCAGGACCAATAGAAGCTCTTCGTGTACAAAGTGAGTTGTTTCTGCTGCGCAATAAATGACAGCCTACTTTGGAATGTATGGGTGTAATTATTTTTGAACCATATACCTTGTTGCAACTAATTGCATTTGAAACTGTTGCATGTATGCTATAGTATATGTCCTTGAACACCAGGACTGCAGCATCCTCTTTGAGTTTTGGTTCAGATTTAAAGTACTGACTTGGTGTGGTGGTCAGTTTTGGGTGCACTTCAGTGATGGTATCTGGGATCTGTTATTTTATGTATTTTTGTCAGTGTTTTGTAGCTCTTCTGAGTAACTAAATGCAAGATGTATTGTGTCGCCAGTTTCCCATTACTGCTGCTGTGTAGCCAATTGAGAAATGCTGTCATGTCAAATCCTCACTCAATTCCTTCCAATTGTAGATAAATTCAACAAATGGGTATCCATTTACGAAGTTGCTGTTCAGTGCAAATATCAACTGTTGAGTGATTCAGAGGGAAGGATCACTTTCACTACTTCATACAATGGATGTCACGTGAGGAGAGTGGTACGTGTATCCTGCTTTCCACCAGTATAGGAAATATTATGCTCTATATACAAACAGCCTGCATGGTAACCTAGGAAGAAAGGACCAAGCCGGTATTTCACTTGTGTGCCCATACAACATGTCTATAAATATAGAATGGGTTTATTTTCCCATATAAATATTGGAACTGTTGCTCAATTTGGCTGTTCACTTGCCTAATCTGAAACTAGGGTAGCCTTCCTACCCATAGGAACAGGATACTGTGAAGATTAGAACTCCAGTGATGCCATCTTGTTTTTGACCCTCTTAGATGGATCGCTATTTCTTTAACATCTACTATGAAATGGCTCCAGGGAAGCTAGGGCAGGCACTCCTGTCTTGTAGGACCGGAGTTAATGTTACAGTCCCACCTGACGAGTCTTTGCCATCAGTGTTTTGTGCCAAGTCTGGCATGATGATCAAATTGCCTAAGGGAAGTCTTGATGCAGTCAAAGTGAGAGGTGAGTTGCATCTGTGTGTCAACCGACCCCTCCTTATTAATTGACATAATTGAAGTTGTGAACCATGCAAACATTCAATTGCAGAGGGTTCTTAGCTAGCTGGTTATAACTGAAGCCTCGAACAGACCTTGTATAATAAGCATGTGGACAAACTTGCTGTTCAGGGAACTCACGGAATTTGTCTTCTGCAGATGGGTTTGGCGAGGCAATACCTGTCGGTAGTATTGCCAAGAAATGCAATTATCAACTCATTCCAGTGAAGACTGGACACATCATCTTGATTGCTTCCTTCCAAAGCTGTCAAATTGCATTAGTGGTAAGAATATTGAATACTTTCTCCTTCCCCCTTAAGGCTATTAAATGTTGCTGCATGCTTCCAGTAAACTACTTCAGTACAAGCAATACTGAATATGCCAATAACAGAATCTCTCTCTTTCTTTTAAGGATGGTAGCTTTGCCTTGAGTATCCAATTCCAGCATGCTGATGGTGTAATGGGAGAGGTATCTGCACTTTGTCATGCTGGTGGACGGTCAAAACCAACTTGCCAACCTGAGAGCCCTGCAACTCCAGAAGTAACATCCAGTGTACTGTCTACAGTACATCCTGTAGATGTGTCTGCTACCATCTGCAACAAGGATGGCATGACAGTGGTTCTACCCAGTGGTCCTTGGTGGGGGATTGGAGTGAAAGGTGCGTTTGTTATATTCTCTCTCTCTCTCTCTCTAGGACAAAGCCTCCTGTGAATTCGCTAATGGAGGCACCTATACATACAGACTCGCAATTTTATTCCTTCACTCCCCTTGGTACCTTGAGGTGGGCATTCCGCAGCATTGATTATCACAACATTGGCCACTATTCTTGGGTCTTGGAAAGCCATTCAAACAACTGGTGACAGAGCACTGATGCCTGGTTTTAGCTGGTGTAAATAAGCAGTGCATGGTGAATGCGTCTTATGCTGTGTTCCTTTTTATCTTTTGGCTTAAAGCTGTAATGGAATTTCGGAGACTTGCACTTGCTGTAATGATGTCTTCTTTATTGCAGATCTTTCTGGCAAAGAAATCGTTGTGACTAGTGACTTTGCGGAACGATGCCATTACAATCTCTCTCTGCAACTGGAGAAAATAATATTTACAACTGCCTACACTGGCTGTTTTGTTGAGCAAGTGGCAAGTACATTTCAAGTGACATTAGAGCACTTCATGGTTACCTGGGGGCTAGCTTGATATGTAATCCTTAAATTTCAGTTTGACCTTGAGCTAACATGTTCATCCATGAAGTTGCATCGGGCTTTACTGGCCATTCTGTGTACATCCTTACATGGCAGTTGCTTGAGAAATTCAACTTTTACTCTTGGTCATTTTCTGTGTCTACTAGGGAGACAAGTATGTCCTGACTGTAATGTACAGGACAGCTACTTGGAATCGAGGGTCTGTGCGGATGGAATGCCCAACCAGTGCTGGAAGCCCTACAGAATTGCCGCCGCCTCTGACAGCCACTGTGGGGAAACCCATTCCTGTCTGCAGGTCCTCTAACATGACTGTGGTGCTGCCTGGAGGATCTCTGGATAAAGTCTTGGTACTAGGTGTGTTACAAGAAGGATGTGCATACTTGAACATTTTTACGATGGGGTACTTGCACTAGCAACTATCAAGGACTAGTCCTATCCTGGATGTGAACGCATGGACACATTTGTGTTGCAGGTGAACTCAACAGGCCAGTTAAAGTGATTGATGCACCCAAGTCCTGCAATTACAGCTTGGTGGAGAGAAGAGACGAGATCCTCTTCACAGCTCCATACAGCGCCTGTGATGTCAAGATCCTGGTAATTCTCTTCAGTGTTTGTGTACTCTACGCTATATAGGCAATTACACTGTCTTGATGTCTTGTGGCATAGTAGAACCCTGGAACTCTCTGGAACCTTTTTTAGTAAAGGTGGGGCTAGCTTATCTGAAGGTGACTCTTGAAAGCATGTTTGCCTTCAGCCAGCCTTTTGCATTTTAGATTTTGAGCACTGTCCTGACAACTTTGATTACCTAAATGACCCTGCTTTTGCTTCTGGCATGAAGTCTTTGTTCCTCTTTTTAGAAGTAGCATCAGATGGGGACTAGAGACTGGGGGATAGTGGCAGCTGCCTTCCTGTCACTGTTTAGTGTGTCTGGAGAACAACTTGTCTAATTGTCATTGAAGTTGGGGGCAAGTTCTAAATACAAATGGCCCTAATTCCAACCTTTCTAAAGCCAGAACAATTGTAGGAACAGTACTCCTGCATCCACTGGGACATTTGGAAGTGGAATGCCCAAGTGGTGCTGGTGAACAAAAACCAAACACTACCACTACAGGGACAAAGAATACCTACACCTTCCTCTTGATGCTTCCAACAAGATGAGTTTTTGAGGAACCTCAAAAGCAACCAAAAAAATTAGGAAGCAAACTTTGGTCCTCCCCCCTAGCCACTGAGAGTTTCAAACCTGTACTACAAAGTACAGTGGCCCTGAAGTTCTCAAAACAGTGGGTTTTTCTTTTCTCCCTTGTGTTTACACAATCGTGGTCTTATAAGCCCACTTTGGTATGATTGTGTAAATACTATCCTGGTCCTTAAGGGGTTAACTAGGAGAATCGGAGCCATGTAGCTGGCCTAAATCGACTAGTAATTGGATTAACTAGCTCAGTTGAAATGTTCCCCACTATAATTGCTTGGTGTCAATGACGATGTTCCTGTGCCTACCCTTTCCAGAATAAAAACTATGTCTTGACTATAATCTACACAACTGCAGCTGGGATAAGAGGGATGGTGCAAATGGCTTGTCCAGCTGTAGAGACAACAACCCATACTACTAGGACTACAACTACTAGGAAGCCAGTGACTACTGGGAAACCTACAAAACCAACTCTCCCTCCCACTGCTGTCTGCAAAGCCTCCAGCATGACTGTAGCACTGCCCTCTGGGCCACTTCAGGTTTTGTTATGGAGTGAGTGTGAATTCAGTTCTAATGGTTTTGGAGGGAACTGATCAATCCTGGTAGTTGATGGGAATCCTTGTTTCTTTGTAGATCTGTCCAATGAATGGGTAGATGTCAATGATGCTCCCAGTTACTGCAACTACAGTTTGGTGCAGGGAAGAGGAGGAAGGAACTTCTTTACAACCCCCTACAGGGCTTGTGATGTCCGGATACAGGTAGGAGTACATCACATTCAAATCCTCAATTTGATTTGTAGAAAAAAGCGTACTTGCTATTAATCTTCAGTAATATTTGAAGGCAGAACATGTAGTAATTTAAAGGCGGTGACTTGGTACCCAGCTATATAATCTTGATGTGCCAATTCCACAATGTACAGCTATGGCCAAAAGCTTTCCATCCCCCTACAGAACTAACCAATGTTCATGACGTTGACTGAAACCTGCTTGTTCTTCTAAGCTATTGAATTGCATAGCACTTTGTATTCCTTCCCCCCCCCTGTTATGGCTTCTGGTGGACTTTGTGATATTTTGTAGTTTCTTTGATTTGCATGTAGTGCCAGATTTAACCCATCACTAGGTCCAAGGCAAGCGGCCACTTGTGTGCCCCTGTGGCAGAGTGTTAATAGGTGCAGGGGTGATGAGCAGTGTGAATTTAGCAGACAGACTTGTAATCTGGTCTGCAAAGGCTTTTGGATCTTTCACCAGGTCTGGTGACCAGAAACAATCCCCCGGTAATACATGTACTGCACGGGGTAAACAATGGGTTTGTAGATCCAAAATATAAACGGTAAGTATCCACCCACAATAATACAAACACTGTCACCAGTCCTGGGTGCATGCAGTAGTTCTCATGGTGGCTGATGGTTTGACAATAGTGCTGTTCCGGCTTAGTGCTGGCTCTTGACGAAGGCTCCGGAACCGTGTTGGCTATCCTTGCAATTGTTTGCAAATTGCTGACAAAACACTTGCAATACTGGTATCCCTATATTAGGTCTCTCAGTCTTGGGTGCAAAATGCAAAGGAACAGACGACCCCTTGTTAAACGAGTGCAACCTCCTCTCCAATCTGCGGTTGCCACGTAGCTTCCCTTCTGGGTTATTGCAACGGTCCCGCCCCCTTTCTAGCTGGCCGACTTCCCTTGAACCCTGGGAAAGAACTGTCAGGCCAGCCTGTCCAAAGAACTCTGTTCTTGCTGCTTGGCGCCCTCACAGGTTGGGAGGGAGATTTCCAACCAAGAATCATTGTATTTGTCACAGCCCCTTACTCCTGTGAACAAATGGCTGGGTGTGTGTATATACATTGTAGCCTTTTATAACCTAGCCCTTGACCCCCTTGCTTTTTAAACAGGTAATTTATCAGTTCAGACTGACAGTAAATCTGACACATTGTAGGGGATGTGCTAAACACATTTCAGTGTAAACTGGAAAACTGAAGCCTGTTAAATCATGTACCACAGCTTGCCAATGACTGTTCCTGATTTGCTAACTTAAAGGCAACATCAACAAAAGAACATCATAAGGAGTTGAAAGGTAGCATGAAGGGCGCTCAACTTTGCTCCAACTGTAGCTCCACAAATGGTAAACCAACATACCTGTACATGGTGTAGTTAAATGTTGGTTTACTGCACGCAACATCAACAAAACGCTAACCTGATTGATCGGGTGGGTTTTGGCTCTTTGTTAATTTGTTTGGTATTAAATGTTTGGTATTAAATCTGGTATTTAATTGCTTCTGCTGCTAAAATGGCTACAAGATTTAGCTGCCAAAAAGGACCATCAGACTGGGGCAAATATCAGTGAAGCATGTTAAAACTGGCCTGTCCTTCCTTGTATCTTGTCAGCAAGGGTTGGACTGAGATTTGTATTTCAGTTTTTCAATGCCGTAATGCAAGTTATGTTACAGTAGTAGAAGGATTCCTGAAGTTGTATCTTGCCAGTAGCTTTTTACTGAATTGCATTTAATTTGTAACTCTTTCTAATGTTGTATGCTTAATGTGATGGAATAGGTTACTAAATAGCCATAGCTACTCATGTACAAAGTGCAGATGAACCTGCTTTTTACATCATGAATGCTGTGCAGGCATAATTCGTGCTGTAAACTGTGTCTTCATGTTCTCTCTCTCTCTCGTAGCAAGTGCAAAGAGAACGGTGAATTGGAGAAGTGTTAATACTGTACACTATTGCTACAAACACTAGCATAGTTTGCTACAGGATATGTGTCCTCTTCTAGAAGGCATGGAGGGGGGAAGGGGTGTAAATTCTCCCATCTAAGATTGTTTGTTAATGTGTTGGATTCTAAAATCTCGGTTACACAGCAAGTGTGCTCCAGTCTCTCTTCTAGGACCCGGGTTATGCCTGTGGCAGGCATGCATTTAGGTTACCATGGGAATGTTCACTGGGACAGTTCAGCTTTAACTCGTATTGCAATGCATTTTAATGTTAACCGTTTCTGGTATCTTTTCACAGCAGGACTACACTTGAATGCATTGGGGTGTGAGTTGAAAAGCCTCAACTGTCCCAGGGGTGCAAATTTGGCTTTATGGTGCCACCATTTTAATGTTGCTGCTGCTAAGACATGGTTAAAATAGTGGGTAAGCATGACTATGGGTAGGGGTTTAGGTGTGGAGTACACTATAAATTGAGTAACACTAAACTCGGATCAAGGCGATTTGCCAGCTATGGAAGCCTCCCAGAGTTGAAGCAGACTATTCCACAGACAGTAAATCTCATTTTGGACAAAGTCCTTCTGGTCTTCAACTTGTGTCCCTTCACTTTCAGAATGGAAACTACATCTTGACCTTGCTTTACATAACTGCTGATCAACGAGGGTACTTTGACATTAGATGTCCAGCCACTGGTGGGGAGCCAACAGAGACTACTAGAACCTCTGGTGGGGAGATGACCAGACCCACTGCTGGAGAGCCAACAACTACTTGGAAACCTGTAATGCCAACTCTCCCTGACGCTGCTCTCTGCAAAGCCTCCAGCATGACTGTGGAGCTGCCCTCTGAGTTGCTTCAAGTTCTAGTATTGAGTGAGTCTGAATTTGGCCCCAAATTCTTTTGGGAGGGAACTGATCTGTCTTGGTAGGTAATGTAACTTTTTTTGTATAGGTCCGTCCAATGAGTGGGTGGATATCAATGATGCTCCCAGTTACTGCAACTACAGTTTGGTGCAGGGAAGAGGAGGAAGGAACTTCTTTACAACCCCCTACAGAGGTTGTGATGTCCAGATACAGGTGGGAACCGTACATTGTATTAGAATCTGGAGTTTGATTAGAATGCTACAACCTACATAAAACTATCTTTTCACATCTGCTGACTAATGCCCCTTCTCCAATGGCACATCCCAACCAGAGAGCTCGGTATGGTACGGCTACAAATGGTTCTCCACTGGCTATTTGTCAAGCTGTGTGAGAACCAAACCACACAGAATTTGTTTTCTTAGCACTGAAACAAATTGGAGAACTATCCTTAAATGAGATCTTTGGCGAATCCTGTTTCAACCCCCACCTCAACAGAACTAATTTAAGGTTGATATTATAATGGGGTAATTAGTTTAGACATTGCTAAATATTAAGTGATAGCTGTACTGTTGGTCTAATTTGTGAAGACCATTTGTGTGTGTTGGCAAAGTGTAACTTTCATTGCAGGATGTCAGTAGCTTGGCTCTGTGGTGGGAAAATCTAAAAGCGTAATGTCCTTCTGTCAACTAGTTCTGTCTCTTCACTTGCAGGACGGAAGCTACATCTTAACATTGCTCTACATTACCACTGCTGAGGGAGACTACGTGCACATGAGATGTCCAATAAAAACGACTACTAGGAAGCCAACACGGACTGCTAGAACTACCAGTGGGAGGACGACTAGAACCACCAGCAGGAAGACTACCATTTGGGAGCCGACCAGGGTGAGGACGACCAGCACTCCCATTGGGGAGCCGACCAAGACTACTACCAGAACCACCAGGAGGACGACTACCAGACCACCAGCACAGGACCCAGCACAACCATTGGGGGCCGACCAGGAGGACGACCACCACCAGAACGACCAGAAGGAGGACGACCACCAGAGGACGACTACCAGCACCCATTGGGGAGCCGACCAAGACTACTACCAGAACCACCAGGAGGACGACTACCACCAGAACCACCCACCACCAGCAGGACGACCAGTACTCCCATTGGGGAGCCGACCAAGACCACTACCAGAACCACCAGGAGGACGACTACCAGAACCACCACCAGGAGGACGACTACCAGAACAACCATTTGGGGGCCGACCAGGAGGACGACTACACCAGAACCACCAGCAGGAGGACGACCAGCACTCCCATTGGGGAGCCGACCAAGACTACTACCAGAACCACCACCAGGAGGACGACTACTACCACCCAGGAGGGACCACCACCAGGAGGACGACCAGACTACCATTGGGGGCCACCAGGAGGACGACCATGGGGGTAGCGGCCGGGGACCCCAGCTCTACTACCAGAACCCCAGCAGGGGGGTGGTCGACCCAGATGGTCCTACTTGGGGAGCCAACCAAGACGTACTGGAACCACCAGGGTCGACCCACCTGGTCCTACCGAAACAGATGATCCACTTGGAACCACCCAAGTCGTCCAGAACTGGATTGGGAGGAGCCAAACCAACCCACGGCACACCAGGAGGACAATGATTGGGTCTTAGTGGTCCCGACCAGGAGGACGGTCTGACCAGAACCACCAGACCAGGAGGAGGACCAGGACAGCACTGATTGGGGAGCCGAACCAAGACTAGGACCAGGACACACCAGGGAGGACGAATACTACCAGAACCACAGGGAGGACGACTTACCAACTACACAAGGGTGGCGAGCCAACCAAGCCTCCCATGAGGGGACGAAAATACCCAGGAATTCTGATGGACTACCAGAAACCGCATTGGGGGGCCGACCCCAGGGAGGGGGACGGGGGGGAGCAGGTCCGACCGGAGGACGACTACTACCAGAACCACCACCAGCAGGAGGACGACCAGTACTCCCATTGGGGAGCCGACCAAGACTACTACCAGAACCACCAGGAGGACGACTACCAGAACCACCACCCGACCAGGAGGACGACTACTACCAGAACCACCAGCAGGGGGACGACCAGGAGGGGACGACTACTACCAGAACCACCACCAGGAACCGACCAGGAGGACTACTACCACCAGCAGGACCACCAGCACTACCATTGGGGAGCCGACCAGGAGGACGACTACTACCAGAACCACCAGCAGGAGGACGACCAGCACTCCCATTGGGGACTACTACCAGACCACCAGCAGGAGGACGACTACCAGAACCACCATTTGGGGGCCGACCAGGAGGACGACTACTACCAGAACCACCAGCAGGGGGACGACCAGCACTCCCATTGGGGAGCCAACCAAGACTACTACCAGAACCACCAGCAGGACTACCAGATGACCACCAGGAGGACGACTACTACCAGAACCACCAGCAGGGGGCCGACCAGGAGGACGACTACTACCAGAACCACCAGCAGGGGGACCAGGACCACGACCACCAGACCACGACCACCACCAGGAGGACTACGGGGGGGGCCGACCAGGAGGACGACTACTACCAGAACCACCAGCAGGGGGCCGACCAGGAGGACGACTACTACCAGAGGGGGACCACCAGGAGGACGACTACTACCAGACCACCAGCACCCAGCACTCCCATTGGGGGCCGACCAAGACTACTACCAGAACCACCAGGAGGATGACTACCAGAGCACAACCATTGGGGGGCCGACCAGGAGGACGACTACTACCAGAACCACCAGCAGGGGGGCCGACCAGGAGGACGACTACTACCAGAACCACCAGCATGGGGCCGACCAGGAGGACGACTACTACCAGAACCACCAGCAGGGCCAGGAGGACAGGACTACTACCAGAACCACCAGCAGGGGGCCGACCAGCACTCCCATTGGGGAGCCGACCAAGACTACTACCAGAACCACCAGGAGGAAGACTACCAAGGCCCCTACAACTGTGGTCTGCACAGCTTCCAGTGTGGTGGTGGAGCTGCCAAAGGAACCTCTAAGACTTGTGAAGGTTCTAGGTGAGTTAGGCTTTTGAGTATTTGGAGGAGCATCATATCTGACACTGTGGAGGGAGTCTTCTATAGTAACTTTCCCTCTTTCTTTGTAGATAAATCCAACCAGTGGGTAACTGTCATTGATGCTCCCAAGCATTGCAACTACACCTTGTTGCAGGGAAGTGGAAGGAACTTCTTCATAGCCCCTTACGCTGCCTGTGATGTCAGGATACTGGTAATTGTTTGGACTAATTGGAGATGGTGAACACTTTCCACCTTTGTGTCATTTTGCATGAAATGATGCCTTTTGCATAGTCAATCCATTTCTTTTTTTCCAGACCCTGTCCATTCATCCATGAGATCACCTAGATATTCCACCATACTGTGTGCTTTCTCTTCTCCCCCCAACCAAACTTCTGCGCTTTTTAATAAAGCTTCATATACTGAACATCAAAAGTATCACTAGTATCCAAATACTACATGTGATCAAACTGACAGGTGCAATGACTTTTTAACCATTGACAAAGATGCCAAAATGATCTGTCGTTCTTAAGCAGGTGTGACTCCTGGTCTCCCAGTTCGTGGCCCGTCATTTGACAGAGTGTGTCTGGTTATACCGTCTTCCCAGGTTTGAAATTGCTGGCTGTGAGCACCCAAGATGGCGAGCCACAGTACGCTGCCTTAGTCCAGCCTCCAACATGCTGATTTGCATGAAGGTTCTGCTCTCCACAGATGTGGCATTGTTTTTTGTATTTCTTTATTCCTTTTATTCAACCTTGCAATTCAACACTCCCTATCCATGTCCAATCAAATGTTTCGGTAACTGGGTGATTTTAAGTGCATGTGCTGGAGTCAGTCATGCAAGCATGTCACGGTCAAGGATGAATGATCAAGTATTTCTATAGATATAATCATTTTGTCGGTTTATGCATTTTTTTGAAAATGTGTTGTAATAAGGAAGTTTCTTTTGATGCTCAGTATACTGTTGGGCAATGATGGTATGATTGGCCCATCTTGCTCTGCTTTCCTCTTGGCCTTCTATTAATCACAAGAGTAAATTTGTTTTCCAGCTTGTATGATCATTTTAAAACCATGGCAATCAATTTGGGTATATTACATATGTTCTTTGTTCTAGAATCAAAGCTATGTTTTGGAAATATGGTATCTGACAACTGGTGGCAAAAAAGGGTATATGGTATTGAAATGCCCCACCAGTGCTGGAGAACCCACAAAAACCCCAACTACAACCAGGACCACCGGAAGCACTACAAAGACAACTATGACCACCAGTGGTGGGAAGCCAACTGTGGTCTGCACTGCCTCTAGTATGGTGGTGGAGCTGTCCAAGGAACCTCTGGTACTAGTAGAGCTTCTAGGTGAGTTGGGCTCTTTGCCCCTATGTGGATGAATTTGACAAGGGCACTAGGGAATTGTATGTAAACTTCTCTTGTAGCTGAATCCAGCAAGTGGGTAGCTGTCCTTGATGCTCCTGAGAATTGCAACTACACCTTGATTCAGAGCAGAGAAAGGAACCTCTTCAAAACCCCCTACACGGCGTGTGATGTCAAGATTCTGGTAATCCATTTCTGCTAATGGGCTACTCTTGTACTTCTATTCAAACTTGGTCTGTAAATGCACAACTGTAAAGGGGTTTCTGCAACCGAATGGTTTAATACCATAAGGGGGGAGGGGAGGATAGTAGTAGTGATCCCAAGTAGTGATCATATGATGGGGCTGGCTTCACATGCCCTGACTTGCACTGCTCTTGGATTTCCTAATGTTGTATTTAAGGTTAGTGTTGCCCCAAAATCCCTCATTGGGGATTAGCTAGTTCCAGAGTCTGCTTCAGATTTACTTTCCTCTTACCCTAAACCTTCTTATGCAAATTCTAGAATGAGAACTACTACTTGGCTTTGCGCTATACAACAGTTGATGGAGAAGTAGGGTATGTGCAGATGAAATGCCCGACTAGTGCAGGAGAACCAACAAAAGCACCTGCAACTACAACCACAAAATCAACAAGGACCCCTCCCACACCAGATGTGGTGTGCAACTCCTCTGGCATGATGGTGGTGCTGCCCATGGAACCTTTGGACCTAGTGGAGCTTCTAGGTGAGTTGGGCTTTTGCTAGACACCTGTAAGCTTTTGTCTCTGGCACAGTAGGGGGATTTTATGGCAACTCTTTTCTTTTGTAGATTATTCCAACAAATGGATAGTTGTCGTCAAGGCTCCAGTGTACTGCAACTACACCTTGCTGCAGGGAAGTGGAAGGACCCTTTTCATAACCCCCTACGAAGCCTGTGATGTCCGGATAGTGGTAATCATGGGGAGGGGTGAGGGTATATATAAAAACCAGAACACTGGTACAGAAGGTTTTTAAAATGGTGCGTACATGCCACTTTGTATATTGGTTAGTTGCATAGCATATGGCAGGTCCCTTTTTTACGTGCATCATTGTGATTGCATGATATGGTTAGACGCATAACTCTCTCTAATTGCATAAAGCTGCGCGGTTCATTGTACGTTGCATTAATTTGGGTAACTGCATCCCAATGTTGAGTCTTTCCACAATAGCAGTGCCAGAGTGCATTTTTCTACATTGTAGTTGCAAGATCTATAGTACTGTACACACCTGCTAACCAGTTTTACTGGATTACAATAACTTGGTTTATGCAGGCGGTTATCTACTGCAACACTTCATATGCATTGCCATTGAAGAAAGTTATGTTCTCGATACACCATTTTGAAGTTGGTTTAGTCTGAACCTGTACACTTGTGGGTTATTTATAATATATAAAAATACCTGGCAATGGCTGTTTCATACAGAAATCAAAGCTAAATTCATCAAATACAATGCATACCCCCTTGGCAGTGGTAGACTCTTCCAGGCAGGGGTAATTGAATGCTCTGCACCTAACCATTCATGCCATTTTGTATTGGAGGAACTGCCTTAACATTCTTGAATTTTTCCTGCATGCAATCCATAGTTATTTTCTTCTCAATCTGTCGGCGCTGTCAATTCTGTTTGCAAACTACAGTAGCCTGCTTGGAGTATCACTGGGCTGACCTGCTGTTCCAACACTGGGGGCTCTGACTCGTGTCCCTGTGAAATACCTTTGAACACTGTTGAACAGCCCAATAAACCTTGGGAACAACAATTGGATCAGCCAACGCCTGCTCTTCAGCCTACCTCTCCCTTCCAATTCCCGTGAACCCCCTCCCCACCTAAACACTCCCAGATACCTAAACATATGCTGGTTCCACTAGGAAGGAAGCTGACCCCCAGACCTTCCAATCTCCCATTAGGAATGCATTTGCTGTTTTGTCTAGTTCATTTTAGCTGACCACCTCTCCTTCCCTGCAAAGCTGTCTATCAAACAGAGACATTTGCATGTCAGCTACCAACTTTGGAGAAATGTTCTACTGTCATCGGGAGCATTAACATGAATGTATTGTCGTCAGACAGACGAGCCTGAACTGTCAAACACCCCTGTATTTCAGAAACTACAGATAAAATAGCAACCCCTGCATTAGTTTGTGCCGTGACTGGTTCAGTCAATAGAAGGGGGAGGTTGTCAATCGGCTTGTAGAAACGTTCTAGCTTTTCTTGCACAAAATGTATACTAGCTGTTCTCTTCCCTAACTCTGCTCCTGTTTCACTATATGAAGTGCCAGTTAAGATCCTGCACTATAGGGGAAGAGATTGGGAAGGGGGTGAAGAGAAGTGACTTAACAACTCTGTTTTTGGCTTTTAAGGAACTTCCTTTTTTTTTTTTTTTTTTTTTTTTTTTTAGCCGATCGTGTGCTTTAAGCCGCAGTATATTGGTATTCCTCATCTCCTGCTGAGTGGAGCTTGCAAATAGGAAGTGTTTACAGCTGAGAAATCCCCACTGACTGAACAGAGAGCGCGGCATGTACTGTGTTTGCAGAGCACAAAGATCATGCCAGAAGCACTCCCAACAGATGGCACCAGCAGAGGAATAGGTGGATCAGTGATACTGAATGATCAGTTGGAGTACTTGTGTTTTCACTACCATAAATATTGCCCCCACGGGGGCAAGTGGTTTTATGTAGGGACATCCAAGGCAAATAATTTAAAATTCTATGTTCTTGGCAGACTTCCTTACCCAGGGAGACTTGCAGTTGTAAACAAAATACACATCAAGAATTACAGTACAATAGAGCAAGATGCAATGACTTCAGTCCTAATAAGAGCAAATAAAAAACCCAGTTAGGATTTGATATCGGGGCAGTTCGTGAGCAGATGTGTTTAGTTACATCTGGGGTTAGATGAGAGTCCAAGTGAAATACAAGATGCTACCACAAATGATTCTGTGTTCTGTTTTATACTACAAGTATATGTAAATGGAAATAACGTGTACGTCTCAATCAATTTGGGGATTATTTGACAGCGTACAGATGGCAGGTAAGACTAAGCTTTGACATGCAATTATTCCAAACCCTGCTTTTATGGCCTCTTGGCCCAAGGTTTTATCTCTTTTTAAAAACAAAAAGGATGTGTTTTGGAGAATGGAGCACAGGCAGATTGGTAACTTGCCATTTCTTGACAACTCCTTTTCTGGGAAATGGGAGTAAATGAAATCCATAGAAATTTCAAGTAATTGGATGTGGTAGTAATATTAATGCAGCTCTGTGGCAGTATTGTTTGCAACTAGCAAGGCGCTGCTCCATCCTGAAACTTCATCAGAACACTGCAGGCTTGGAATGTAAACAGACTAGTTTTGAAACTAGTCCAGGTAAGTTCTCCCACTTCAGTGGGGACAACAGTGGAAGGCATTGTTACAAAAACACTGGGCTTCATAGTTCTGAAGTGTGCCTAGTAGATTTTCTAGTCGTTGCTTCAAAGCATGCCATTTGTGACACCTGCTGACATGATCACTGTGTGAGTGAACTACCTGCAATTTGCTTGTTTCCTGGTTATACTTTTTGATCAAGCCAACTTCCTCCTTGTTCTAGAATGAGCACTACATCCTGACCCTCCGCTACACAACTTCTGGACAACAAGCTTATGTTCAGATGCAATGCCCAACCGGTGCTGTAGTGCCCACAAAACCCCCTCCCTCTACAACCACTCCACGAAAACCAACAATACCCACTGCCTGCAGAGCCTCAGTCATGACAATAGAGCTGCCTGAAGGACCAATTGAACAAGTAGCTGTGATGGGTAAGGTTGTGCCTTGTCCCAGATAACTTCCCACCCAAATTGCTTGGCAATGAGGATAACCCAATCTCGTGGCAATGTTGCCTCTTGCAGATAAATCCAACACTCTGGTAACTGTCCAAGATGATAGCAGAAAGTGTGGCTACAGCTTGGTGCATGGGAGAGGAAAGAATGTCTTCACAGCCCCTTACACAGCCTGTGATGTCAAGATGCTGGTAAATATTTTTAGCTTTCTGTACTGTTGCTTTTAAACTTCCTATGCATGTAAATACCCTCGCTTGTGCTCTCTCTCTCCTCCCTTGATTCTCTTCCAGAATGGGAATTATGTCCTGACCCTAGTATATGTAACCCTTAGTGGGAGAAGGGTACAGGTGCAGATGAAATGTCCAACCAGTGCAGCTTTACCAACAGGATCATCCCTCCCTCCCTTTGGGGTTTCTGTCCTCTGCAGTGATACTTGCATGACAGTGGAGCTTCCTGGGGGACTGCTACAAGATATCCATTTAATGGGTGAGTTGGCTTGGTACACAGTAATGTGGGTGCTGTGAAACGGAAAGCATGCTCTAAATGTGGCATCTGTTGTAGATGAATCCAACAACTTGGTAGCTGTTATCGGTGCTCCCAAGACTTGTGGCTACAGTTTGAAGGGAAATGGCAAAAACATCTTGACTGCTCCTTACAAGGCCTGTCATGTCAAGATCTTGGTAAGCTGAGGGCAATTGCAGCTGTGATTCCCCATTTTTATTGGTGATCAAAATCCTGTCAAGAATGACCAACTCTCTTTTCACTTCTAGAACAACTTCTATATCCTGAGAGTCCTCTACACAACTTTTACTGGGGAGCGAGGAGATATACAGGCCAAATGTCCTGTTCCTGGTCTAGTACCACATGTGGGTGAGTGTTTGTTCACTGGACACAAAATACCAGAGTGCTCAAGTCTGGTGTTGCTTGTCTGCCAATGCTGTTGCTGCATCATGTTGCTTTGTATTGAATACAATGTGCCCCTACACAAGATATTAACACCTAAACTACAGGGTCTTCCCTGTACAACCTATAACATTGAAGTTTACTCTCTTGCAGGGTGCAAGATACCAAGAAGTCAGCAGTTGGCTTGTGGTCCACCTAATGTTGATCCACAACGGTGTGTGGCCAATGGATGTTGTGTGGATGCAAGAACTTCCCATTGTTACTATCCTTTGGATGGTATGGCTTGGTTTTACACTTTTGATATAGCACTGCTCATCTAATGAGCTGTCCAGAGTAACTTTGAACAGCTTGTATAGGAAAACTTTGAGGGTGGAGGAGATAATTGACCTGATTTCCACCCTTACTGTACAGGGGACTGGTCCTTCAGGTAAATGGTTTCATTATTTTGTATTAATGGTTTCTCTGCTTCCTGCTTTTCAGCGTGCACTGCAGATGGGCATTTTGTATTCTCCGTATACCGCACCTCAACCAAGCCAGAAATTGATCCGAGCAGTCTAGTAATTGCAGGAAACCATTCATGTGTCCCTGTAATCTGCACTCCAGACTTTGCGGTCTTCAAATTTCCTGTGACTGGCTGTGGGACACGTGTCTTTGTAAGTTCACTCCTCCTGGGGTTTGGGTTAGTACTAGGACTTCTAGGCTGCAATGCTTTTTACAGCCATATGTTTAAGGGGGGTGTTGGGGTGCTAATCTACTGGCATGCCACTGGTTTTGGGCTGGCCAGGTTGATTACAATCCTCAACTGCTTCAGTGTTCTCACTTTGTAATCATTTTTTTTTCTGTAGACTGTGGCGGAGACTACAATCTATCTTGCTGAAGTTCGTGGTTTGGTTCGGGGGATCCAGCAGATGTATGGACAAATTACCAGAGATGGCCCTTATCGGTAATTTCTTCTACATGCGCTTGGAACAGGCAGCTGCTTAACCCTCTTTCAGCATACTTTGCTGGTTGTAGTGGGTGGGGACCCCATGATCGGAGTTAAAGCCTTTATGGTTTTGTCATTGACTGGAATATCTGTGCCAACTGGTAACTAAATGGATTCTTTGTCTTCACTGTCTCCTCTCTGCACTACAGTTTCCATGTGGAATGTCGCTATTCTAAAGGAAACTTGGCCAGCACTGGTTACTTGGTGGTGAACCCATCGCCTCCATCAGCAGCCTTGGCTTTTGGCTGGCTTGGGGTTAGGTTAAGGATTGCCACAGGTAATTGAACATGATGCGTAACTTCTCCCATTTGGTCTGGTTTGGCATCATGTCTGGTAATGACTGCTAGATTTGACTGGCTCAATTTCCTCTTTCAATGGCTGGTGTGTTACCAATGATGCACCTCTCTTGCAGATGCCAGCTACACCAGCTTCTACCCACAGTCCCATCTGCCCCTGAGCGTCTTGCTTGGAAGCAAGGTGTATCTGGAAGTGCAGCTTGTGAACCCTCCTAACCCCAGTGTAGTTCTGCTGGTCCACTACTGCATCGCCTATCCCCGGTCCTCTCAAGCTGCCTGGGTGATCATCTATGAAGGGTGAGTATCCTGATTTGTCTCCCTTTGTCTGGACAAAAGCAACATGCCAGGGATTTGTCCAGCAGCAACTGCCAGATGTGACCATTAACCAGTTCAGCAACTGGTTAGGTGACTGGCTGCAAACATCTAAATTAAATCTTTGCAAGCTAGACTGTTGCAGCTGCTAGCATTACAATATGGCTACCATGCACTTCAAGCCTCCTAGTTGGCAGCTGTAGGACTCCCTTCTGAATTTCTCCCCCACAGTTGTCCAAACATCCTGGATTACAGCAGTGCTGCTGGCCTCCATGTCAAATACAATAACATGCCTGTATCCAAGCACACTCGACGCTTTGAAATAGAAATCTTCCAGTTCCTGGACTACAAGACCAAGCAGCGTTTGGATGAGGAAGTGAGTTTAATAGTGGTCCAATTGTATAGACTCAAGCTTGCTTCCAAATGCCTAGTCATAAATGGTATATTAGACCAAAGCAGATCTACAGCTGCTCCTAACTCCATTTACTTTCTTTTTAGATCTATTTCATGTGTTCAACCGAAGTGTGTTCCCCGGAACGTCGTGTTTGCAATGAAGGATGCTTTGATGGAAGAGGTATGGTCCTGAAAAGCACTATTTGGACTTGGTTTCTGAGAAGGAGTCCTTCTGAAGTTTGGCTGTTTTAGGTTAAGCCTTACATTTTTACTGTAGCATGAAGTCTTCAATCTTGTGCTTTTTAGACCCCCCCCCTGAAGTATTTAAGTCCTGCTCCCTTGGTTAAATTTTGGGCACTTGATATCTTTCTCCTTCCACAGAGATGCCTGTTCCCACATCAAGATCTGCTGGAGGGCGCTGTGCAGGAAAGCCCTGTCCTGGGAAATCAAACGTAGACAAGCGAGCTGCTCCTGGTCATGCTGGCTTCATTGCTGTCAGCGAAGGAACCTTCACTTTGGATGAGATTGTGCCCCATGAACAAACGGGCAAGTGATTTGAGATCTTCTGCATTGAAGCAGTACTAGCCTTTTTCATGTGGTGTTGCTCAGTTCTGGCCCTGGGCCAAAGCCAGAACTGAAGCTTCATTGTATTCCTCCCTTGCTCACAGTTGCTTTGCCACTAACTTTTGCTTCCTCTTGCAGAGAAGCACTGGACGCACTTCCATGGTCTCCTGTGGCTGCTTGGTTTGCTGGTCCTGGTATCTGTTATAATGCTCTTCCTCAAATGGATTGGCTTGCAAATTGTCAGGTCCTAGAGAAGCAGTCTCTAACTTGAATAAACCTTTATCTTGTGTTAATTCTGTAGTGGTTTGTGGGTTTTCTTAATTTCAATTCCTCCACCAAATAGAGGGGGGTCACATCTAAGTAGGATTAGAGATGCCGATTTATCCAACATGTTGGATTTGCTGTTTGCAGTAAACTGAGGTTTAATACCCTGAAGTGACAGCTGCATTGTTTTTTGAGCACTCGAGACCTCTTCTGCTGGTGCCAGTAAAGGCGCTGGTACATTGCCATTTGCTGTGCAATTCAGTAGTGCCCTAAGGGTTCACTTGTGTTTATCCAAATACTACATTACCTAGGCTGCAATTGATGTATATTGCATCTAACATGGCGTAGCAGCCGTGACCAAGGGCCAATAAACTGCTGTGCAGTATATGTAGAGATTTTGCTTTAATAGGGCCATCGTGGTGCTGGACAATGGCAACTGTAGCTGCTGCTACTTCTGGGCTGTCCCTGCTGTGGGACAGGGCTTTGGATTGAGGGCAGACAGAAGTCCTCTGACACTCTCTTGCAGGATTCTATTTATACACAAGTATAACACCTTTGCATGCCACTGTTTGTTTGGAAGTGGGTGGGGGGGGGGAGGGATTGATATACAATGTGATCTTGCGTGGGCATATTCAGGTGGAATACATGTGGCACTGGTGTTTTGTCATCTGTCTTGGCTGTTTCTGAGATTCATATGAAACAATGACATGACTGTTTCTGGCCACTTCATATACCAGTCTTTTCCACAAGTACTAAAATTACTCCAGTGAGAAGCCTATAAACAAGATGGTAGCATACACTAATGTGGTACACTCCAGTATGTGACACCAAATGGCTTGGAGAGGGACAAAGCTTACCTTAACAAGGAGCGCAATTTGATTTGTGCTTTTTAAATGGGGTGCTAAATTCTTGAATTGGGTCAAGACAAACCTGTTGGTCAGTACATGATTGTTTGGTTTCTAAGACCCCCTACCCAAAAGGAACAGACTTGACTGGAATGTCATCTGGTAAAAGCATTAGTGCAAAGTGCAGGGTCAGTTTAATAGTATGTGAGCACAGGGTTGCACAAATCAGTTCATGTGCTGGGATTCAAGTGAATAATTAAATTCCGCACAACCATATGTGTGTATTTGGGTTTGCTGACAAAGGGGTTAAACAGTAGTTTGGAAGGGTCCAAAAAACAGGAGTCCCAGCAAATAAGGGAGAGTTGACAGGTCTGGTATAAACCTATAAATTAAGCCTCTCTGTGACCAGAGCCGGAATTATTCTTGGTGATAAATCACTCTCCTGACGTGTGAGGGTGCTGTTTAAAGGGAACAGAGAGCCCTGGACTGGATGACCAGGCAATTGATTCCCGGGGTTAGAAGGAAGTTATCTAGAAAGGGGGCGGGGCTACAATATACTAAATCCTGGACCTGGAAGGGGTAAGATTGGAGAGGTGGGTGCACTAGTTAACCAAGGGGTCATGATTGACAATACAAAAGGGGGCATAGAGAAGTGATTTGTGTCTTGTTATGGTTAAGCTGAACCGGAAGGAAACGTGTTTGTTTTGTCGTTTAGATATACTGTTATTTCAGGAGCTAACACAATCTGGAGCTGTCAGAGGCCAGCACAAACCTGGACTACACTGCACTTTTGTTTTACAAATAACTGTATTCACACAACAAGCACTTTAGCACTCACTGTGGAGACTTGTGTTTTGCATTATGTGTGGGTGTGCAAGATCGGGACTATTTCGGGAACAACCTGTGGATTAAAACGGTGCAATAAACGGCGCTGTATTGCCTGCTTCTCATTCTCTGACTTTGGATTATAAAAATAAATAACATTGCACCTGGATTACCTTTGTCTGTATGTTCATTTATCAATGCTACATTCCTGCACACTGTTAACTACTTAAATAAGGTGGGCACATTTATTTAAAATAAATAAATCTTTAGATATATTTTTGTACTTTTTATTTTTTCAAATGTGCCTCTGCTGCCTCAATGTACGCTACGCCCCTGATGTTGACAAGGACACAGTGCGGTCCAGTGGTTCAAATCCCACCTCTGCCAGTGACCGACTCACTGTGTGACTCTGAGCAAGTCACTTAACCTTGTAATAAATGTATTGGCATATTCACACTTTCTTTGTCTTCTGAGGCATTTATGTGCTGAAATGATGATTCCTTTTTGAGATGCAACTGCCATGTGTTTGGTCAATAGGGTGTGCTACTTTACATCTATCCAAGTGTTTTATAATTTTGTTTAATGTACTACCGTATTGTGTGTGTACCATTCACAAACCAGTACACAACCCACATGTAATTCTAATAACACAATTGTAATCTAGAATACGATGGATTCAGCCCGAGAAGCCGACAAAATGTGTTGTATATCGCATACTTGGAGTGCCCAATTATTTGACACTTCTTTATTCTGCATTTTGTGATGTCCAATTACAGTAAGTTTCCTCATTGCAGCACTTCTGAAGGTCAGTGATTTACTCCTATCTGTCAACCAAACCAATTCCCTTTTCACTTCCTGGAGCTTAAGAACGGGTGTCAGCAAGTTATTGGCCCCTGGTGGACAAAGAGTCCCCTTGAGCACCTGACCAGTAGGGTCCATTGTGGGTGAGGAGAAACTGACCCTGATCATTGTGCCTCCAGGCCCACAGGAGGGCCAGAGTTAATGCAACATTTCATAAACCACTTACGTTCCGACGAGGGGAGGAGTACTAGCACTTGCTCCCCAGGTTGGAAAGTCCTGATGCAAGCATTTTTATTATATTGTTGCTCCCGAGTATGCTGCGTTGCCTCCAGCTTTATCTTCTCAAAATGACCGACCGACCGACCAACTCCAGGCACATGCTTTACTATAGTCTCTGCTCGGCTTTGGTTTGCTTCCCTACCTTCCTTTATGAATCGAATACCCCAGGGTTGTCTCCCACAGGAGCTCAAAGGGTGAAAAGCCTGTTGATGCCTGTGGTACGTCTCAGATAGCAAAGAGAAGATAAGGAAGAATTTGACCCATTCTTTGTTTCCTTTGTTTTAGTCTTATCAAACTGTTCCACAAGCTCATCACATTGTGGATCACAAACCGATACCCGATGGAACATATTTTGAGGGACCCCCAAAGTTGTTGAATGCATTGGGACATAAAGGCTGTCCCCTGATCAATCAGAATCTCCCTATGTATACCTACATGAGAAAATAAAATCCCGGAAATAAAATCTTGCCAAGATTCTCTCCTCCATCTTTTTCACGCCCGAGAAAATGGAACATCATTGGCTAGCCTGAGAACCTCGCTACGAAAAGGCTGAGGAACAAGACAAATCCTCACATTTCCTAAGGTGGATGCAGGGATTAAGCAGGTCAGATTGCAAGGGGAAAACAAAAGGCAAAAGAAAAAAGGAAAATAAAACACAGCAATAAAACTACAAACAAAAGGTGCTGCTTATGCAGCGTTCTCCCACCACCACTAAACCGCTCAGCTCGGGTCTCCAAGCTAGGCTCTCTTATTCCATCACTCCACGCTGGCTTTGCCAGGTTTCCCCCAGCTAACTACACATGTCCCCTCGAGTACGTAACAATTATTTTTGTTTTATTTAATAGCCGCTGTCTTCCGCAGCCGTGCTTGCTTGTCCCGGTCTCTCGCTCCAGCTGCTGACCATCTTGCCTTGGGTTATTTACCTCGTTTCCAAACCCAGAGTCACTGGGTTTTCCCTGTAATCGCAAGTCCAAATGAATAACAGAGCATAGTTCTGATAGGTCGAGCAACCCACCCCCTGTAATCGCGGTATTAATTTGTCTGGAGCTCAGTACACATAAATCGCAGTACATTAAATGAAAACTCAGCATTTCCAGTTATTTATATTTTTGTAATCATTCACTTTGTAAAATGATTTATTTTTTACGTGCTTTTTACATTGATTATGCAACATGTTTATGGATTTAAAAATGATGAATCAAATTAATTAGTTGAGCAGCATTTCTGAATAGTTTGTTTTGTTCATGCTAACCCCCCACTCACAAAGCAAGGCCTCATGTTTGTAGCTGGCAGCTACATTAATTTTCCTACTATAAGAATGTTACATGGAAAGGGATGTACGGTCTTGTTTTGCAGGTTGGATCATAACCAATTGAAGGTTATTCTGTTTAGTATTAGGGGCTATTGCAATATTTCTTTCTTTCTTGCTTTCTTTGCATTTGGAAACATTGACTAGCTTTTTGGGAGCTTCACAATTTGACTATTTCTGATGACGTATCCGTATATTTGTTATATGTTGCGCACTTAAAATGTAGTACCGAAATAATGTTAGGCTAATTAAAAAGATGTATGTGTACAGGTAGCCTGTCTAGGCTATACAATATTATTGACAATAATGTTAAGTACAGTATATAGGACTTATAGGTTGGGGCAAAGCACACCTTTAAAACATATAAGTGCTAGTGGTCTAGGACTGGAACACGGCCATTAATCCCAGACTTTGGCAAAGTTTCACACTCATGTACAGTAAACTGTGTGCTTGTCAGTTAACTTTACCACACTCGGTCTTAATGGTTTGAGATCTGCCAATTGGAGTGTCATGACACATGTTAATCACTAGTTTATACTGAGCATAATTAGTACATAATATTCCCCATGCACTGTCCAATTATAAAACTGCAGTTAACAAACATCTTAAATGTACTTTAATTATTACAATGTATTCTTACCACTAAAAACTGTGAATTAGGTTTGAGAATGTTGAGTCTTCTGCTCAGTTTCATTCAGCTCCAAGTCACAATTGGACTTTAACACCACTGTGAAGGAGAGCAGGACTGTGCCACTGTTGCGGTATGATGTTTAAAATAGATTAACTGTGGCCTCCAATTAATAAATCTTACCCGCTATTCTTTACCACCAATCCCTGACCCACAACAACTTTGGGAACATTTGGAGCAAACTGCAGAACCTTAAGACAGTGTAACCCTTTTCACTTGTATATAATTTCACACACAGAGCTGACAGCAGCTGGTTGCAGCTAGATACACTTTATTCCCCCATGGCTCATAGAAGACTGTAGGGAATGAGTCTAAACCCGTGTCTGTTGAATATCTTAGTAAGTCAAGTCACTGATACAGTTTCCCATTTAATGAGTCAAAAAATCACCATCCTGAAAACAGCTACAGTGACAGCATACATAGCCTTTCATACTGAATTTACCATTGGGTTACACCTGTGAGTAAGCTGCGGGAAACTGAGAAAAGTATATTTTCCACATCAAAAAGACACAATTCACTGTACAAGTCTACTATTGTCAGGCAGGGAAATAACAGACAATTGGTTGTTGTATTTCTAAAAGTACAGGGTCAGTTTGCAGTGGTTACTGGTAGTAAACTTAACAGAGACGCACAGGATTCCAACTGCAAGACAAATGCCTTGTGGTGATGAAAAGCATTTGTGCTACACAATCCTGGTGTCTGTCCAACCAATGCACAGCACTTCAAAAAGAGTCAGTTACTGTACCTGGAATCTCGACATCAAGCAGGGATAGCACTTTCACTAGGAAAATAGGTATCCAGCAGAGGGCGTCAGAGAACTAAACATTGGCCACAGCAAATGTAATAAGATTATGGATTAAATCATTTACCATATTAAAAAAAAAAAAAAGGGGGGGGAAAAAAACATGCAGTGTAAGTCGTAATTTTACTAAGCAAACCTGGACAGTAACCACTCCAAGTGGACTCGAAGATATGAATAACAGAGGTTTTTTTTTTTTTTATTATTATTATTTTTAATATTTGACATCTTTCATAAATGCTGTAGTAGACAAATTGGATTCTGCTGTATGTCACTCGAGTTTCTATTGTTACCCTTGTTCAGTCAGAAAACTCATGCGATAGATTATTTATTAAAACATAGACAAGGCAACACTGCTACATTATACATATTTTACACTACATCAAGTTGGCCGTTCTTTGCGTCTCGCCTTTCGAAGTACCCCTTTCGAGGGGGGCCCTGCCATAAATTAACTTGCAGAGTAAGTGGAGAGGCTGAACGTAGGGAGTCATGGGCGGACAGGGAAGGATAGCTGACTCCGCGTTTAGACGAAGCCAAACAGCAGGTGGAGGCTGGGGAGGGGGAGGTAAATTCTGCCGCACAGAGGGGATATAATGGGGTGAGCTAAGATATACATCCTTTACTTACAGATTTCACGTATTGTTTAGCGATGGACACATAAGATACTAGCAAACCCATTGACGATTTGATCTGGTATTGGAAGCACCTAAAATATGCTTGATATTTACATGATCTGATCAAAGGTTAAAGGGAGTTCCCTGCCAGAACCGCCGCTTTGCTTAATGAATGGAATGTTTCGTACACTTGTAGCTATTATTTTGTAATTCGTATGATTTGTCGTCATTATCTTTAAGTTTAACCCTTAAATAATGTATCAATTGACTCCAACTAGATTCATTTGATAAACAGCTTATTTCATGATTTATATTATTTTCACAAAGTCAGGTAAGTGAGTAACATAAGAGACCTCCGAGGACAGCAATGCTAAAAATCCTATAGCGTGACACTGCAGACTCTCCATCCAGAGATGGGCATATTTATTGAACTCCCCACGGAACTTCACATCAAACACCCCAACAAAGAAGAGGTACACCCCCATCAAACAGTCAGCACCAGTTTTAAGAACACAGAAGTTTATGGTATTGCCTAAACCTGTTGGAAGTTCCAGCAACATAAAAAATTATCGAAACATTCAGTAACTGCTGGTTTGCTGGGCACCAGCATTAGGGCATACACTACATTGACCAGAGACACAATTCACTTTTAAGGTTTGAAAACATTTTGAGGAATAACAAGGTCATACACGGAGCAAACGTGAAGCAATATTTATTTGTAGGCCATTTTATTTAAAATTAAAATGAATGTTGCCTGCTTTTGCTCTTCTCACTGCATGCACAAATATTTCTCTTAAGTAAACAGTTGACTTTTTCCCCAGAAAAAAAAGTGATATACCAGTAATGTTTTAGCTTTTGTGAAAATGGGCTGTCCCTCATTTGACAGATTATTTATTTATTACCCAAATTCCATCCCTGACATGTCTTCTCTTGCAGATCAGTTTCAGTCACAATGGAAAGGGCCCTTCTCGCAGACTTCAACAGATGGTTTATAGACAGCACTTGTTAGCAGGTGCTTCTGTAATCCAACACAGCCCATATTACTGATTTTTCAAGTCTCACAAGATAACTCTACGCGAAACTCTGGAGAATAGACTTTCCATTAAAAATTTCTCAGAGGACAGTAATCCCGCTTAACCTATGATGGCTGTACACTCTAGTGACAGCGTAAAGGCAGGTGTTTATAATTCTGTTCAACCTCTTTTGTCACTGTGCAATTGCTATTTCCTTTCAAACCAAGAGTCACGGGAGAGTGGTGACGTTGTAAGAGAGTGAGTACACAGCTGCAGCCTAAGTGTACTAATTGACTAGCAAGTAGAGAAGACATGGGAATTCACAGCTTCTAGGTCACAGGCAGAGGTCTCAGTATGGACTCCACTAGGTGGGTTGGAGGGCAGGCTAGTCGGGGCGGTGGTGAAGGTGGTCCCATTGCCTCCTACTGTAGCCATGGCCACGCTGGCAGCGGTGCAGGGCACCCTGGCAGTAACAATGCTGGTAGTGGCAATGCTGGCAGCGGTGCGGGGCACTATGGAGGAACAGCATTCTAGCAGTGATCGTACTGGTCTCTCTTGATCCTTGAAGGGGGCAGCACACCGTTTAATGCCCGTGTCCTCCACAGGCGAGGCACCATTCCTGGTCATCGAGGTAGTTGGGGAGGGCTTGCAGCCCACCCCTGTAGAAGTCAGAGATGCCAGTCTCCAGCTTCAGGGCTGACGGCGCTGAGCACCGGCTGTGGGGATGCTGGGCACTCTAATAGCGGCAAGACAGTCAGCTGTTTTTCCAAAAAGTATAGAAAAAGGCTATTATTCACCACAAACTTTGCTTCTGTGACCAGGACATTGATATTTTTAAATTTACCTATTTTAGAATTTTCTAGAACATTCCAGATAGTTTCAGTGCTTAGTAAACTTGGATGGCATCAAGAGGCTGCAATCATCCGGCAGGCGCATTTTGCTATGTCTGCGGCCAATTTTATCAAGACAAGAGCGAAAAAGTACTCGTGGAAGCATCTGCTAAGATGTGTGGGGCCTACAAGGCATATTTCGGCATGCCTGTTGGGGATAAAGACAAACCCTGGGCACCTCATTTCAGCTGCGAGCAATGATAAAAAAATCTGGAAGGTAAGATGGACAAATGTTGCTCGGAATTTTTTATTATTTATAAAATTGTTGAACAAAAAAAAAAAAATTTTTAAAATTTGTAAAAATTTTTAATTTTAAAATGTTTTACAATTTTCAATGTTATGGAAAAAATATATCAGATATGAAAAATTCTGCAAGAATCTCTAACACATTAGTCATGGGTGAAATACCTACATTTTTCTAGGATGGTACAGAGGAGAAAAGACAACCATGAAGTTCGCTATACCAAGAATTAGGCAGGAATCCACTGACCACTCAAGCAAATGCCACTTATGCATGGTGGACTCCTCCA